>NW_028141355.1:0-69366 GCF_030444845.1 Prenolepis imparis | reverse complement strand
AAGCAGTGGTATCAACGCAGAGTACTAGAGAGAGAGAGACTGGATAATGTTGAGTAGGGGAAAGGTATGGGAAACGGTATCACGAATCTCTCCGTTATCACGGGAGATCCTGAGTGATTTTTGGAACGGGTGAAATCACGGATCTCGCCGTTATCACGGGAAATCCTGAGTGATTTTTGGAGATGGATGAAATCACGGATCTCGCCGTTATCACGGGAAATCCTGAGTGATTTTTGGAGATGGGTGAAATCACGGATCTCACCGTTATCACGGGAAATCCTGAGTGATTTTTGGAGATGGGTGAAATCACGGATCTCACCGTTATCACGGGAAATCCTGAGTGATTTTCAGGGCGGAAGAGAGAGGGAGAAGAAGGTTTAGGGTTGGATATGATAGGACTTGCGCAAAAGGAGATAAAGAAGATGGCTTTATCTTAAATCCAAGAATTATTTTGATACGGGGTGAAAATTGTACTTTAAATATGTGTGTCTTGACTTACTGTTAGTAGAGTGCGTTGTTAATAATGGCTGCAGGGTTCTAGTCTGGTTGTGTGGTCTTCCGGACTTCCACTATGTTTTTTCACTTGCACTCTAACGAACGTCGGAATTTTAGTTGAAAGCGGATTTCGAAATTGAAAGTATATAAAAGTCCGAAGAGTCTAGATACGAGCTCGGATAGCTTGTACACGGCAAACTGCGCTCGAAAGTTCGGATTAAAATCTAATCTCTCGAGGGATATCGTGGGTATATAAACCTTCTTGCTCCTCCTCTCCATTGGTTTATTAACATTTCCTGACGAATAGGAAATTTTTCAATGACGCCCTTTAGGTCCCGGAGGCGTCTCTTTTAATTTTACAATTACTACGATTGGTTAGGGCTTTTGTTTAGAGCTCTAGGTTTCGACCAATGGAGAATTCGTTGTAGTCAAGTGAGGTTGATATTTTTATTACCCTCTCGAATTTATCTCAGGCAGATATCGCGTAACGACCATCTGTCAGGCGAGAATTGTTTAGGTTCGGTTATCGTTGTTAGTCTTTCTTCTAAATTTTTATTAGTTTCCGAGTGTTGGTTTCGTTTAGAGAACTGTCGACTATAGTTTAATTTCTTAGAATATAATGAGTTATAGTTTGAATTTTATGAGTTGATCTGTTTGCTTCTCAAGTTCTGTATTTACTCTTTACTTTTACGATGGAACTGTCTCGGAATATGTTTGTCTCGCCTGTCAGATTGTCGGTTTATCTGTGCGTCTGCGATATTTAAAATATCGCCTTGCGTTCTCCGAAAGAAAAGAATCGTGGAGTCCACAGAGCGTAACGATTTTTTACTATTATTATTAAACTATCTCTGTGTATGTTTTTCTCGCTCAGATCACAGTTTATTAGTGCAGCTGCAATATTTCAAATATCGCCTTGCATTCTCCGAAAGAAAAGAATCGTGGAGTCCACAGGACATAACAATATATTATATATTTATATATTGCAAAATTTCGACATGTAAATATGATGTACATTGTATATGCAAATAAAATAATGACAATTTGTCTGATTGTTAATTGCAATTAATGCATTTTATCATTTTCTAATTTTGTATAAGTATGTATAACTATAATTATTATACATAAGTGTTTAAATGATGAAATTACCAGTTATTATGTCAAAGTTTGATTAAAGTATCAAAAAGCTTTTACATTGTAATCGATATTTAGGTTCACGTTTTTGAAGCGATATTATTGTTGAGAAATAAGTCATAATCGAGACGCGGAATGGTATAACACTGGAAAATATAAAATCTGTCTTGTGACAACGAATGTTCTTGAATAATTATATATATTTCTGTATATATATATATATATATATATATATATATAATTATTATATTATTTATTTATATAATTATTATATTATTTTTTTATATTATCCACATTTTTTCATATTTCTCTCTTTTTCTAATAATTAAAAATCTTAATAATTGAAATATGTATTATTCAAGCTTGTTTGTGTAGATCTTTGAGGGAAGAGGCAAAGACAATTCACGACTATTTTGATAACAATAAGAGAAAACGAAAACTTGATTGAATTTAAGCAATTTTATAAATATAAAGTCGACAACATGTAGATGACGAATTATTATTTTTATCACACATAAACGACGTTAGGTATCATCGACTTATATGAAATGAAAAGGATCGATAAATATTATCTCGGTATTTTTATTTGTGTTATGCATATATACATTTTTTGAATTTTAATAAATATCTATAAGAGCGCTACGGCGCAAAACAGATATTTCACAATTTACTGTTTAACATCGGTCTTTTGCAGTGCAAAAATTTTTATTCATAAAAGAGATGGTTAAATTCAAAGTTTTTGTGTACAATGATCTTATGCGGATCATGATGATGTATTTAAAATATGTTGTGGCGGCCAGCTCAGATCTTCGTACCACGTTCACTGCGAACTACCTAAGCCAATAACATTATTAGGATAAATTTCACTGATGTCGATTTAATGTTAAAAAATTAATGTTAAATGTTAAATGTGCATGTGGATGTGGAAGTCATTATCAACTTTATATTTATCGAGAAGTTTTAGTAGTATTTAGTAAAATTTTATTTTAATTTTTAATTTTATTATTCAAAATAACTTGAATATAAAAACGGAAATTATAATATATCCGATTATTGGCTTTTTATTGCACTTACGTGGTTCACCAGGTAAATACGAAATTAATAATCTATTTTACATTAATGAACATACAACCCATCATATACGCATACATATATAAAGAAAAGTCAAATTCATAAATTCTGTTTTTAACAAATATCTATCAATGTATAATAATTCATATTGCCCGCGCGCTATTAGCGTCTCCGCCAATCCCGATCCGTTTCCGCACGTCACGCGGCGGCGATGCGGGGATCACGCCGTTACCACGACTTCCGTCTCTCTCTCTCTCCCGACATCCGACGCGTTAACATCGTCGTCCCTCGCGATTCCAATTATACGCGCGAAGTTCGTCATCGTCGCCTGTGTATTAATCGTACCGAGTGTTGTACCTACTGACGTACAAGGCGTCAAATAAACAAATTATAATAAATCAAAGAAAGAAATACGTCTTTCTCGACCACGCCCGATCCCGAGACAAACGCCGGAGATTAATCGCGTGGAGGCCACAGGGCCCCGAAACATTGGTCCTTCGAGCCGGATCCAGCGCAGACGTCCAGGTACGTTCGTGAGAAACGACGAGAGCACGGCCACGTGCAAACAACCCAGGCCGGCATACGCATACGACGGCCATTATCCACGAGACCGCACGTTGCAAGCTCGCCGCCGGCACAACGAGGTACAAGGCCCCGTTGCCGAGAGAGAGAGCTACGCCACCGGAGGCTCATACGTCCTGCCCAGTCGTGCCAGAAGGACACGAGCCGAGACCGCCATCCTGCCCAATCGTGCCAGGGGGACTCGAGCCGAGCGTCGCCGCCTTCCTGCCCAGCCGCGCAAGAGGTCAACGATCCAAGGTCATCGAGGTTAAACTATCGATATCGCGCATTCTCAGGTATTGTTAACGAGTACGCCGTATCAATCCGTGCTTTCTCGCGTCCCGCCAATTTCGCGCCGCCATTTTCAAGATGTTCTCCGAAGGGGATCCGGTCGCGTTAAGGAAACAGCGCGCCATCATTAAAGGATCGTGCACACGTATCAGCACGTATGTTGATAAAATCGGGCCCGTCACGCCGTCGGTAACGGCTCAGCTCGCGGAACGCCGGTCGAAATTAGAACAATACTGGTCGGAATACGTCTGTATACCTGAATACAATGTAGTACAATCGCAATTAGAGATGATCGATGATACCGAGAATAACGATCGCGTGGGTTTCGAGGAAGTTTTTTACAATCTGTCGGCTAGAATTCGAGAGTTGCTAGATCCGCCACGCGCCACTTCGCGCGACGTCATGACACCCTCGCCGTCGACGTCGAGCGCCTCGGGAACTCGAGAAACCGCTACGCACGTGCGGCTCCCCAAGTTGAGCCTTCCGACGTTCAGCGGAAAGTACGATGATTGGTTTCCTTTCTACGACGCGTTCAACTCGATCATTCATTCTAATGCATCGTTAAACAACGTTCAGAAATTGCAATATTTGCGATCCTCGCTTACCGGGGATGCGAGCGATATTATCAGTTCATTGGAAATATCGGATGCCAATTACCAGATCGCGTGGAATATGCTCAAGGAACGTTATGACAATAAACGAGTCATCATACATACCGACGTTAAAGCGATAATGGAGTTACCCTCCATGCATAAAGAAAATGTTATCGAGCTGCGACAAATTGCGGATGGCGCGTCCAAACACATACATGCTCTTCGTGCGTTAAATCGTCCGACCGAGCATTGGAATGATTTACTCGTGTACATTTTAAGTTCGAAACTCGATGCGTTCACATTGCGAGAATGGCAAACGTCATTGACGGGATCCGATATCCCGACCTTCAAAAGGCTAGTTGATTTTATCGCGCATCGATGTCAAGTTCTCGAGGCTACCGGTAAGGCTAATGTTATGTCTACGAAAGGTACAAACGCTCGTGCTTTTGTTAACGGAAAACGCCAGGCTGCGTGTGCCGCGACATTAAAATTCAAATGCAGTTATTGCAAGGGTAATCATTCGATCACTGTAAAGAGTTTCTAGACCTTACTATTTCGCGTAGAAACACCGAAATTCACAAGTTAAAAATTTGCCTCAACTGTTTACGATCTACGTCGCATACGGCAAATAAATGTACATCGGGCGCGTGCAGGGCATGCAAGGCCAAACACAACACGTTGCTGCACGCGACCGCTTCCAACGAAACGACGGATTCCAATCAAGAAGCGTCTGAAAAATCAAGCTCAACGGCATCACCGACTGCGCTGGTCATGCACCTATCGCGTTCTTTCGACGGCAAGTATGCCATGCTTTCAACGGCTGTCGTGCACGTATATGATAACAAGAGCTCATTAGTGCCATGCCGCGTATTACTAGATTGCGGCTCACAGGCGAATTTTGTATCGAAGAATTTCCTGTCCATGCTCAGCATCAAGTCACGCTCCGTAAACATATCTATCACCGGCATAAACGGCGCGACTACTAAATCTACGCAAACCGCTCGTTTGAGGATGCAATCACGCACTAACGCATTCTCCTTCGATATAGAATGCATCGTCACTGACCAGGTCACGGGTAGACTTCCTTCCTTCACTATCAATCGAACCGATTTTGATCTTCCACGCAATTTACAGCTCGCCGATCCGCAATTCCATGTGTCCGCTGACGTCAACGCTCTTATCGGCGCAGACTTATTTTGGGACTTGATATGCGTGGGACAGATCAAAGCATCACCGACACACCCGACCTTGCAGAAGACCCGGCTGGGATGGATACTAGCGGGTCGATTGGGTAACCCGCCAAGGCCAGTCCAAGGAATTAAATCCTTCCACGCAACAGCGACCAACACGCAGCTGCACGAGCAGTTAGACAGATTTTGGCGACAAGAGGACGTTGCCAACCAGTCAGTCAACTACACCATCGAAGAGGCACGCTGCGAAAAACATTTCCTGGAAAACGTATCTCAAGCTCCTGGCGGCAGGTACATAGTAAAACTTCCAGTCAAAGAACAAACCATCGCCAAGCTCGGAGATTCCGAGGGAATCGCGCGAAAGCGATTACAGTCGCTCGAGAGGCGTTTCAAACGCGAGCCAACGTTGAAACCCTTCTACGAGCAATTCATCGATGAATACGGCCACATGAAGATGATATCTCCGCAACCCAACGAGGGGGAGTCCGTTTATTTACCACATCATTGTGTGTTTAAGACCTCAGAGCAGTCATCGAAACTACGGATGGTATTCGATGCTTCCTGTAAGACGAGCATAGGAGTGTCTCTAAATAACGCGCTCATGGTGGGGCCTGTCGTTCAGCAGGATTTGATGCTCATTTTAATGCGCTTCCGAACCCTCCGGTACGTTTTCATCGCCGATATAATCAAAATGTACCGGCAAATTCTGGTGGACACTTCGCAGACGTCACTTCAGCGAATCCTGTGGCGAGGCGACACAAGCTCTGACATCAAGACGTATGAACTGCTCACCGTCACCTACGGTACCGCTTCTGCCTCATACCTGGCAACGAGGTGCCTCAAGCATTTAGCAGAACAACACGAGGCTGAATACCCGATGGGATCGAAGATCATCAAGCGAGACTTCTACGTCGACGATCTGCTGACAGGGCCAGATGCATTCCACGAAGCCAAGCTAATTCGAGAGGAAATAATTCAACTTTTGCGACTAGGAGCTTTCGAGCTCAGCAAGTGGGCTTCAAATTGCCCGGCATTAATAAAGGACAGCACGAATCAAGGTCAAAGGCCGGTCACAATCAGCAATGACGCAACCTCTCGCGTCTTAGGAATAAAATGGGATCAAATCGAGGATACTTTCCTAATTTCACACGACATTTGCGAAGATTGCGACATCATTTCCAAACGCACGATATTGTCGCTAGGCTATTCGACCCTCTCGGACTCCTCGGTCTCATCATCGTCACCGCGAAACTCATCCTGCAAGAACTGTGGCAAGCAGGAAGCCATTGGGATGAATCTGTTCCGCAAGACATCCACACGCGTTGGTCAAAATTTGAACAACAGTTAGCCGAGCTAAAACAATTGCAAGTACCACGGTGCGTGAAATTCGCCACGAATCCACAACACGTGGAAATACACGGGTTCGCCGACGCCAGCCAGCAAACATACGGAGCCTGTCTGTACGTACGAACAAAACTCGGCGAGAATCAATATCGCACCGAACTGTTATGTTCAAAATCTCGCGTTGCACCGTTGAAAGCGATATCGTTACCGAGGTTAGAATTATCTGCGGCGTTGTTGTTATCGCGTTTACTAGATAAGGTTCGCGCATCATTTAATCTGTCTAATATGGAAATCTTTCTGTGGTCAGACTCCACGATCACACTAAATTGGATAAGCTCGTCCTCCAGGAGGTGGGAGGTATTTGTGGCCAACCGGATAGGAGAGATACAACGCTTAACCGAAATCAAGGATTGGCGGCACATTGCCTCAGCGGATAACCCTGCCGACATCTTGTCGCGCGGACACTACCCACGCGAGCTGGTAGACGCAAGCTTGTGGTGGCACGGCCCCACATTTCTACAATTCCACAAAGATCGCTGGCCAAGTGGAGACTTCACCCGTCTGGGGGACGAGGTCCCTGAAGAGCGAAGAACAGCAGCGTCCTCATGTCCGACTGTTCTATCATCAACGAGTTATTAAAAAGACATTCCAGCCTGAGCAAGGTATGCCGCATCATAGCGTATTGTCTCCGATTGCGCAAGATACATCAACCGAGTGCACCGACAGAATTCGTCTCACACATCGAGATATCCTACGCCCTCGAGGTCGCGTGTAGAACGGTGCAGAAGATCGCATTCCCTAACGAATACAAACAATTAAACAAGGACAGAGCCATCGGCGCTTCTAGTAAATTACTTTCTCTATCTCCTTTCATAGACAAGAAAGGACTACTGCGTGTAGGGGGTAGATTAAAAAATTCCAGTTTGCAATTCGACGCGTGTCATCCTATACTGCTACCGCGTGAGCATGAATTAACAAAACGCATAGTAAAACAGGAGCACGTGCGTAACTTACACGCAGGAACACAGGCCACTATGGCCGCCGTCAGACAGCGGTTTTGGCCCCTATCTCTTCGTTCCGCCGCGCGAAAAATTGTCCGAGATTGTGTAACATGTTTTAAGGCCAAGCCGATCCATTCGGAAGCTTTAATGGGTTCATTACCTACTAGCCGCGTTACCATTTCAAAGCCATTCTCGCACTGTGGCGTGGACTACGCTGGCCCGATAGTTTTAAGAGAGGGCAAGCGACGCAACGCCCGCAACCATAAAGCGTATATTTCTATCTTTGTATGTTTCGCGACGAAAGGCGTTCATATCGAGCTAGTAAGCGATCTAACTTCCGAGAGTTTTATTGCAGCGTTGCGGCGTTTTATCTCCCGAAGAGGCAAGCCCTCTTGTATGTACTCCGATAATGGTACCGCGTTCGTCGGGGCGTACAAGCAACTCAAAGAGTTCTACGAATTCATGAACAATAATCAAACGCAGAGCGATGTACAACAATTCCTTCGCGAGCAACAAACGACATGGAGTTTCATGCCTCCTAACGCGCCACACTTTGGTGGTCTATGGGAGGCCGCTGTAAAGTCAGCCAAGCACCATATGCGAATCATTGGCAAGGCACACTTGACATTCGAGGAAATGTCGACAGTGTTGTGCGAAGTAGAAGCAATTTTAAATTCTCGGCCGCTCACACAACTGAGTTCCGATCCGAACGATTTGGCGTATCTCAGTCCAGGCCATTTCTTAATCGGTACCGCACTCAACAGCTTTCCGTGCCACGATGTGCATGACGTCAACAGAATCGATTGACGCGCTGGCAGAGAGTGGAGCAAATACGGCAGCACTTTTGGCGAAGGTGGAATAATGAATATCTCCACTCCTTGCAAGAACGAACCAAATGGAGAGTCAACAAAGGCATGCAGTTGAAACCAGAACAACTGGTGCTCATTCAACAACAGGGCTTGGCTCCTTTACAGTGGCTCCTAGGCCGCGTGCAGGAAGTGCACACCGGTTCCGATGGCATCACGCGCGCCGCGACTGTCCGTACAGCGAAAGGGTCATTGACAAGACCTTTGTCGAAACTGGCAATATTATCGATAGACGTGTAAATATAAATTAAGTTTACTTTGTTGTTCGAGTAGATAGCAAGAAATCGCTGCCATTAACCAAAGATTAATTTAATTTCGAAAATTATATCCTCGTCATTGTTAACCGTTGCGAGCGGCTTCGAATCTAATTCAAGTTTCTTTTGTACTGCTCCAATGCGTTAATTATTTATGTATTGTTTTAAGCAAATACGTTGTGATGCGACGATCTTTCTTGTATTTTGAAAGCGCGTCCTTTCAAGGGGGGCGGCGTTGTATAATAATTCATATTGCCCGCGCGCTATTTCGCCTGGGATCTCCTGAGCGCTATCGGCGGACAGTGTCTCCGCCAATCCCGATCCGTTTCCGCACGCCGCGCGGCGGCGATGCGGGGATCACGCCGTTACCACGACTTCCGTCTCTCTCTCTCTCCCGACGTCCGACGCGTTAACATCGTTGTCCCTCGCGATTCCAATTATACGAGCGAAGTTCGTCATCGTCGTCTGTGTATTAATCGTACCGAGTGTTGTATTCTACTGACGTACAAGGCGTCAAATAAACAAATTATAATAAATCAGAGAAAGAAATACGTCTTTTCTCGACCACGCCCGATCCCGAGACAAACGCCGGAGATTAATCGCGTGGAGGCCACAGGGCCCCGAAACAATCAATATTATTGCATGCTGATTACGCATAAAATAATTATTCAGGCTTATCAGCATTTTTCTTTGCAATAATATTCTTCCATTTTCTTAATTAGTCTGCTTTCTACGGATCTAAAAAACGACATACATATAAGTAAAAGTACACATAGTGTAAAGATACACATTGAAAATATCTGTTTATTTTACATACATATAAATGAATTACAGAATTTTAAGAATTAAATATTTTTAATGATAAAATTATAACTAAAAATATTAAAATAAGACAAATAAATTATAACTATATTTTTATGTAACAAAGGTGATGATTCCATAATTTGAGCTACGCAATATAATCTAACACTGACGTTAAGCCTTGCTGCTTTCGTTATTGTAATCTGCTATCTTACTTATTGTTGTAAGTATTTTATACACATTTTTTTAATTAAAAATTATGATTAATGTAGTAAGTAGAGAGATTTTCTAAAAAAAGCTAACTTACTAGTTAAAAGAGCAAAATTTAAAATTTGCAATGCATAATATTATTTAAATATATTTTAACTTTATAATAGTATATCGACAACGCAAAGAAGGTAACGAGCAAGTTTTGCTTACTACTACTACTACTATTCTACATGAGATACCTATCGGAAACGTTCAGCTCAATACGCTATACAGTCCTGCGTTGCAATATAATCCAAATAAATTTATGCTGGCTAAAATCAAACGTGAGCAAATCACACTAACGAGACTCCTTGGCTAATAAGTAACAAATGTCCATTTGTAAGACTGTTTTTTGTTATATCGATTAATAATTTTAATAATACACGGATAAAAAAATATCTCATTAAGGATATATTCTAGCATTTTAAGAATATCCCTTTAGGGAATTTTCCTCCTAAATTAAGAGGATCCTTTTGGCGGCTATTTTATTGGAAGATATTATAAAGATAAGTGGCATATACTTAAGATGAGAATACAATTTTTTCGGATATATAAATCAACTTTTTAAAGAAATAGTAATACATTAATTTTTATGAGACATACATATGCACTTTATTTTTTATCGTTGAATTATTGAAAATAAATCAAAATATATATGTATAATCAAATATAAATCGGCAATAGATAGGCTATTCGAGCCGTACGCGGATGTCGGTGCGTCGATTCCAACGAAAATTAATTTTTCGTTGGAATTAACTAATTGTGCACAGGGCACAAATTTTGCTTGACCTCATTCGGACGTCCCGGGCGCTCAGCATCATTCGTGCTTGTACGACCACAACGAAATTCAGTGAACCACTTGTGAACCATTCCATGCGACGGAGCAGAGTCCCCATAATACTTTTTTAGCTTTTCGTCAGTTTCCTTAATGGTTTTTCCACGCAAAAAGTAATGTTTTATTAGCACACGAAATTCACTTTTTTCCATTTTAGCAAAAAACACAAACTTATCCGCTTTAGAAGGCTGTCAAAAAATTTCAATTTGACAGATCTACTTGAAACTTGGTGTGTATACTTAAATAAGATGGTAAATATCAGAAATAAAATTAGATTGCAATTTGAGTGGTATATCTTGTAAAAGTCACTGACTTATCGAACTGCCCTCGTATAATATATATAACTAAAAGTACTAATATTAATAAGCAGTCACGTACTTCTCGAAGGATCCAAGATATATTGCAGCTCCGGTCAGCTTCCAGAAAGCCATTCCACTGTGTTCGGATCTAAACTTTATTCAAGTAAAAGATATTGAAATTAAAGAAAATTAAATGTTTTTACAAATGTGTTAATTTACATGTATAACTGTAAAACTGTACAAAACAGACGTTAAAAAAAATTTACTTAAATAAAAACTGCATAAGCAAAAAACTTGATACAAAAAAAAGATGTATGTATAAAGTTTGTTAATATTACATTTAAAATTGCCACATTTATAAATAGATGTTATGTAGTATAAAATTATGCATTTATAATTATTAATGTGGCCGTATACATATATTAAAACGTAGCCCAAATATGTTTTTGAAACTTTTATATTTAAAAATAAAGATTTTTAATATTAATGAGTCTTCATTTTCTATAAAATTGTTAAAGTAGCATCAATACTTTTAGTAAAGCACATAATATTTTTAATGTTTCTAACATAATAATTTTCTTCTCTTGTACTCGATCGATTTTTACGAGACTCTCGACTATGAGTGATCGATAAAAACGATAGAATAAAAAAACAAATAATATATTATTTATAATTATTATTAATTAATTATATTATTTATAAATTATATAATTATAAAATATTAAATTATAATTATAAAGTATTTTAATATACTTGCTTTCTTGGAGTGTAAAAATTCCTAGATTTATTATGAATAATATAGATATTATTTTTATGTTTTCGATGTAGTAAACTTACTTCTTAATAGTATATATTTGCATAAATTAATTTATCTTGCAATCCTATTTAGAGAATAAAGCTACTATAGATCGACATGAATAGAATACCTACAAGTAAACTCAACTTGCCAATTATTTATTGCATTAATTATACTTTGGGACAATATTTGTCCGCATTTTTAATTTAAACATTTGACCATTAATTAAGAGCATCTTATGATCATTTGCATGTATTAAAAAATCACTTAATGAATTACTGTTTCCTTTAAAGAATGGTCTATGACTATGATATATGTGAGGCTGTATATAATTTTAAATAGGGTATACATTATGCATTTCTTTTACTTTTTTCACGAAGATTGTAAATATAAAAATTTTTTTATTTTAAATGTAAAGCAGTGCAATTAAAAAATTAAAACTCTCTGTGAACAGTTTCCACGAATAATTATATTATATTTTCTCTGATTAATATTTATCACAATATAAAATAATAATATCTATTACATTAAAATATAAAATATGTTTAATTAATTTTACTAATAGTAAAGTAAAATTAATCAAGCATATTTTTCAAATTCTTTCCATACCATATTGTCTCACGATTACCATGATTTTCAACGTAAATTATAAGAAAAAATTCTCTGTGTTATAATAAGTAACTGTTGGAGTAACACTGATTGTGAGTATCGTCGATCATGCAGAGAGAAATGAATCATAAACAAAGCGCAGCAAATAAAGCATGATCAGATCAGTCTAGTCTGCGAAGTCAGTTACGATTGTGATTGCCACGAGAAAAGACAACGTTGCGCGTCATTTGATTCAAATACTGTCATATAAACGTCACACAATAATATGCACATATAGTGGATCCTAAAAGCATGCGTAGTATATAATATGCATAAAAAAAGTTATCATAATTTTCTATATTTTAGTGAAACAGAAAATATGACAAATATCAACGTGGATAATATTTTATGCTTGAATAGCGGTGAAAGTGACAGAAAATTTATAATTCTATAATTTTCGGATTGCTTATAAATTGTTCGATTATATTTTTATTGATTATCATTTTACGAAATATTAAAAGAAATTACAACAAAGATATATTATTATTTTCGATAGAATCAAGTGAATACATGTCGCTTCGTATTTATTTTTGTTATTGGTTCCCATTGAAAAATTATAAAAATTACTATTTACTAGAATATTGTGATTAATCATAAAAAGATATATTAAAATGTAATATTGGAAGACAATAACGCGATTCGCAAACTAGATTCTAAAGAATTCATCCAGCACATAATAAAGTATCGAGTCGATTAGATCAAATCTGAATCATCCATAGAATAAGAAAAAATACAATACTGGTGATTAAAAATTGAACGCCAACATTCACCAAAGGAAAATATTATTATGTTTAAGATGAGATTATGCGTTTTATTGAAAAGTTTAATGCTGGTGAAAGTAGCTATCGCAATTTTGACAAAGAATCATACCGTTTCGGACAACCTTTTCACGCAGGTAAGAGATTTTTTTCGCTTCATTAAAAAACAATTAAATGTTATTACAAGTAATAGTGCAGTTTATTTGAGTAACTAAAACGTGTAATATAATAATATTACATACTGTATAATAAAATAAAACTATACATAAAGCTAAAAAGTATAATGCAATGAGAAAGGATGTATAAAGCTTGAAAATTATATTTTGTTTATAAAGGATGTATAATATACTACAAAGTTAAACTTAATTATAACGAAATATTAAAATTTCACTGTATTATGTTTGTGTTTCTATTGCTATTTTTAAGAATAATAATTATTAATATTAATGAGATTTTCTGTTAAATTTTCACTATTTTGATGCATACATACATACATACATACGTATATATGACCCTTGAATTGAGTTTTATGTGATTTTTCATTAATTTGCAAAAAGATTTTATTTACTTTATTAAATATTTATAATTATTTAATAATATAATAAGACTTTTGTAAATTAATTTTTATTTAACTAAATTAATTCAGAGTTCGCGTCATTTTGATGTGTCAAGGATGGTTGCATTTGTGTCATATACATATAAAGGAATGTCGACTATATTGGTATAATAAAATTCAAATTGTATTAATTAACTTTATAGAGCCAATAGTTAAATAAACAATATACGTAACAGCAATCTATTCCATTCTAACTTGTAAGAATTTATAGATGTATATATATATATATATATATATATATATATATAACATTCATAGTATATCTATTTATATAGCCATATGAATATTGATATCCATTTAAATAGTTGTACGTAGAATATGCACATATTCTTATATATCGTGGTAATGTCAATCGTAAGTTTATGGTATCCTGTTTTCTAGAATTTATTTGTGTGAAAAGATTAAAAAGAATTTCGACAAAATCTTAAGTACAAAAATTTATATAGTTTCTATAATCACACACTGTAAAAAAATTTGGTTGTACGGACAAATTTTGTATAGTTGGTTGATGTAATGGTTGATTCAAAAATTATTTAGTTGCATTAAAGAAGGTATAGTCCATTTAAAATTCTAACACATAGTTAATATTACTTCAACAAAATCATTCTATTATCCTACGATATTGTAAGTTTCTTTAACCATACGATATATATAAAACATCTGTTAAATTAATTGAATAAACTAAGTAAATTGTTGAAAAGAATAAAAATTGAATTGTTTGATCTAAATATTATGTTCTTTTGACAAATTTTTTATTTTAATAAATTAAATCTTTGTTAATTGAACAACAGTCTTATTTAAATCAATCCAAAATTTTGTTCGTTAATCGTAATTAATGGATACACTGATTGAATATTTTATTCGTTTAATGAGCTAATTATTTATACTGAGCAGATATTTAGTTACTTTTACTTTATATTTTAGTGGACGCTTTATATATTCGATTCCTGCAATAAAAAATTTAGTTGCTTTAACTAAATATAGGATTTTTTCAACAAATTGTTTCTATCAACGAAATAAATCTCAGTTTGATCTAAAAAAAATTTACTATTAAACGACAAAATGTACCAATGCATCAACCATCAAAATTGTTCGTTAAATTAATAAATACATCAATAAATATACGAACTGTGTATTACAGTCATTCAACAAAGCTTTCGTTTATATCAAATATATATTTTGTTATCTCCATTTTATCTTTCGATTCAGACTTCATATGTTTAGTTCCAGGAACAAAATTTTAGTTAGCTTTATATTTTCGAATATGAAATATGAACTACATTTTAATAAATAGAATTAAATTTGCATTGATCGAATTATATATATTGTTGTTTCAAATAATTTTTCGTTTAAATACAAAGTGGTTTTGTTGATTGGAACCAAATTTTTTCTGAGACAAAAAAAATTTTCTTCCTTCAACACGAACAAGTTCGCAAACCAAAAAAATATTATATTATAGTATCTAATTATGTTTTGACTAAACTCTCAATTTTGTTGATTTAAATAGTGTTTTGTTCACAATGGTAACAAATTATTTTGTCTCATTCTAGAAATATTTAGTCGATCGTATTGTAGTAAGGATTTTAGTTGGATGAAACATATTTTCCTTTTTTCAACCAAATTTTTTTTACAGTGCACATACACATAAATGAGAATATTTTAAACATTTTTATTCTTGAAATACAAACGTTATTATTGAAATTTTAATTAAAACATACGGATTATTACAAAGTAAACTCGCTTATTTTAAAAAGTTAACTAACAATCGCAAAAAAACTAAATCATGAACTATAACTATCAGCAAAATCGCTTCAAGAATCGAAGAGAGTAACATTTTCATATAACATTTATTAATAAAGAAACAATTATGATTTCTTATTAAATAATCCTTATTCTGCCTATTCTGCGTGAGTTTCTTTTTAATATAAGAATCATGTTTGATATTTCGCAAGAAAATATAATGAAAAATAATAAGAATAAATATTTTAGAAATAAAATTACATAATATTTAACACATTATAAATTAGGAATGGAATTATAAAATATCAAGCTAAAATTATTACAAAACAAGAAATTTTATACTTATTTTATTTATTTTGACATACGATGTTATTTTTTATGATAATCTTATTTATATATATTTTTATATATACTATTTTATTTATCATTAATGATACCGTGAAATTTCTGGCCTAGCTGTCTAACTTATTTTTTTTATATGTTATATTTTATTAAGGATATTCCAGGAAGATGGCCGTCGGAGTAGTGACAGGCGACGGTCGGTGCTCCGAGTTTGGGTGAGAAGTGGAGGCGGTATAGAGAGGGTGAGGCGGAAAATGGGTGAGGAGGAGATGGCTTGGGAGCAATGGAGTGAGTGGCCGCGAAGAGAAAGAAGAGGATGGAACGGTGGAGGAGCACTGGCGGATGAATAACTGGAGTGTGGAAAAGAAGGAAAGATAAGCACGGGATGAAGAACGATGACGTGGAGGAAAAGGAGAGGCGTCGGTAAAAGGAGGATAAGGCAGAGTGCGGTAGTACGGAGAAGAGGCGTTGTCAGAGAGGGCGCTGGATGTAGCGAGGAGAGACACGTGCAGGATCGAGGGCGCCGTGATAGCGGCAGAGAGAGCGGAAACAGATGGTTGGAAAAGTGGCACGTGGGTGTAGAAGTACAGAAGTAGAGAAAGGCAAGAGGAAGAGAGAGTGTGGTACAGATCGGTGGCAGCTTTCATACGGAGTTGGTTGGATAGAGTGGTAACGGAAGATGGAGTGGATAAAAGACGGAGTGAGAGAGATAAAGGAGATGAGGAGGATTATGGAGAAGATGTTGAAGATGATGGAGAGGAATACGGAGAGGGAGAATGCGGAGGAGGAAAGGAAAAGAGGAGTGGAGAAAAGGTTAGAGAGAATGGAGGCGAGTGAGAGGTTATGGAGGATGAGCATGCAAGGGGAGGAGAGAATGGAAGAGGAAAGGAGAAAAGAGAGGAAGGAGTGCAAAGAGAAAGAGTCGGAGAGCGGAGAGGACAGGAGGTGGTGCGATGTGGTAAAAGGAGAGCGGAGGAAAGAGGAGGAAGGTGAGGAAAGAATGGAAGAAAGAAAGGGAAGAGCGGGAGAGGACGGGAGAAGATTTGGAAGAGAGCGGATGGAAGATGGCAGGAATGAGGCAGTGCAGCGGAGGGAAGAGGTGGCGAAAGGAGAAGGGTGTGTGAGCAAAAGGCAGAGAGGAGGAGATATGCCGGTGAAGGGGGAGAGCGGAGGAAGCGGAAGATGGAATGGATGAAAGAGTGAGAGAGATAAAGGAGATGAGAGTGATAATGGAAAAGATGCTGAAGGTGATGGAGAGGAAGTCGGAGAGAGAGACTGAGGAGGAGGAAAGGAGAAGAAGAGTGGAGAAAAGGCTAGAGAGACTGGAGATGATGGAGAGGTTATGGAGGAAGAACGTGGAAGGGGATGAGAGACTGGAAGAGGAAAGAAAGAAAGAGAGGAAGGAGTGTAAAAAGAATGAGTCGGAGAGCGGAGAAGACAGGAGGTGGAGTGAAGCGGTAAGAGGAGAACGGATAGAAGAAGAGAAATGTGAGAAGAGGACAGAAGGGGGGGAGAGAAGAAGAAGACAGAGGAAGAATTGGAAGAGAGCGGACGGAAGATGACCGAGATGAAGCAGTGCAGCGGAGGGAAGAGGAGAGTGGAAGAAGAGGGGAGAGAGAGAGGACAAAACGGAGGTAGAGGCGTAAGAGCGGAATCGGAGGAAGCAGAAGATTAAAAGGGAGAAGAGATGAAAGGGGGGAGGTTTTAAGGGTAAGAGGGCATGGGAAAATGAAGGGGGAAAAGGGAAGGAAGACGGGAAAGGGGGGTAGGGAAGGCTGGAGTAGAATGATTGTAAGGTCGCCTAAGGCCAGGATACAGGGGAATGATGTATTTATGTGTGTGTTTGTCCGAAGAAATTTCTGTTTAGATGAGAGATGCAATGGAAGGAGGGAAAGGAAGGGACGCAGGAGAGGGGACAAGACAGGCCGAGGGTGAAAGGACAAAAAGAGATGGGAAGTTGAAAAGGAGGAATAGGAGACAAGGGAGAAGGAAGAGAACGAAGAAGGGAGGAAAGAGTGTGAGAAAGGGGGATAGGGAAGGGTGGAGTAGAATGATTGTAAGGTCGCCTAAGGACAGGATACAGGGGAATGATGTATTTATGTGTGTGTTTGTCCGAAGAAGTTTTTGTTTAGATGAGGGATGCAATGGAAGGAGGGAAAGGAAAGGACGCAGGAGAGGAGACAAGACAGGCCGAGGGTGAAAGGACAAAAAGAGATGGGAAGTTGAAAAGGAGGAATAGGAGACAAGGGAGAAGGAAGAGAACGAAGAAGGGAGGAACGAGTGTGAGATAGTTAAAATATGGATGGATATTGTATTGTAATGAAGGAAATTGTATAGGAGGAAGGAAGAAGGGAGATTGTAATGGGTTGGAGCTACCCTAAAGCTCCTAGGCAAACCCTTAGGGGACGTCGAATAAAGACATACATACATACATACATACATACATTAAGGATATTCCAATGCCCGAAAACAACAATCATCTCATTTTACAAAATCTCCAGCCGGATCAGAATTATTCTGATAGCGTGACTATAAGAAATGAAGTCGATGAAGTCGATGAAGTTACATTTGCAAATATGTCCATGAACCCAGAATCTATTGGTAAGATGCAATGAATATATAGAACGTTAATAAAAAATTAACAAAAAATTTACAAGTTGTAAGCAAAATGTAAATTCAAGAGAGAGTTAAAATTAAATTTAAAAAAATATTAAACCATTTTCTAATAACAAGGATAATATAAAATGCATTCTGTCGAAAAGAGAGAAACAATGTATACACTGTATGTGAAATAAAGCAAAATTTAGATAACACTATCAATTTCATTATTTTTCTTGTTTGATTTAAAACATTAATTTTTTTTCTTCTTTCTTTATTTTCGTTGCACGTTAAACTATTTTTTGTTTTTTTTAATTTACCGAGATAATCAACCTCAACATACATATAAATATGTACCATCTTAAAATCTCTAGGAAAAATTATGAGCGAGCCAAGAGCATTCGTAGAGTTCAATGGATTTCTAAATGAAAAAATCAACATTTCTGTGACATTCAGGTGAAGAATCAAAGTTTTCAATCTATATCCTTTTTTTCTTTAAAATTTAACATAAACATATACAATAAAAATATTAATTCTGTTAAAAAATTATTAAATATGGAAAGGCAAAAATTTGTCTTACAGATGGAACCAACCTGAATTTGCAAACAAAGTGATATAAGGATATACAATGCAATGTTGGTTTATCGAAAACCTAAAAAAGATTCAAATCTGTGCCGACAAAACTATTTTAACTACAATGGAGTGCACAGAGTATAATCTAAAACCTAATACAACGTACTATTTTCGAGTATGAGCGCATACTAAAGCTGGTGCTAGTCCTTATACAGATTTAATGAACGTATCTACGACGCACGAAAATCCGATACCTCAATTATTGACTACAGTGAATAATACCATTGCAATATGGGATCTGGATTCAAGAACCTACGACAATCTCTTTACCCTTAATAGCAATGCTAATACAATAGAAGTGGATTATTCTGTAGCAGAACATAAAATTTATTGGATCCAGTGGATTCGTAATGAGCATGAGAATATACTACGAGAGTTAATGATAGGGGATATAAATACAAATAATATTACAAAAATAACTAGTTTTAAAAAATATGTGTCCGATCTCTGCATCGATTGGATAGGAAGAAATCTATATTGGATGGAATATGGCGACTCAGCGAATTCCATTATAAAGCTGGACTTAACAATGTGGCAAAATGGCATAATAAAAAAAAAAAAGATTTTCAGCAGTATCGCTTTATATATAACTATACAGCCGTCTGTGGGGTACGTTAACTTTTATTCACTTGAAAAAATAAACACTTTTGTGTCTTTCACTTAAGAATTTATATTATTTTCTAATTTTGCAATAATATATTATGATTTTGTAATAAAGATATAAAGAATCATAAAATCTTAATTATCTATATTATAAATCTTAAGAATCATAAATAATTAATTATAAAATTGTAAGAACTTAAGTTTATTATTTTTTTAACTTCACGTTCAAAATTATATTTTATAATACACATAAATAATAATATATATATTTTCCAGATTTTTATACTGAATAGAAATGGAATATTCTTTAGCGTCATTTATAAAGATTGCAATAATGAAATCAGATCTTGAAGGAAGAAATGTGCAATCTTTTTTAGAAACCCTTATGACTTCTTGTCTATACAAATTAAAAATGTCTTATAAAATAAAGCTTGACATCACAAATACAGAGGAGCCGCTAATATTCTGGAGAGAAAACCAGAAATTAATTGTGGCCAACAGTAAAATAAATAAATGCAATTCGATTTCAACTGCTGAAATGGGCGCACAGTTTGTGTCACATTTTATAACTGATAAAACAAACATTTATTTTAGTGGACATAATGTAAAAAAAACAGATTTTTATGTTTATATTTTAAAAAAAAAGTATGCACTTGTCGACAATGAAAAAAACGCATCTAAACACGTGCAAATAATAAAAAGCACGGATTATTTTAATCCCCTAATATCGTTTGGTAAATCATCCTCCTTACAACCATATCCTCGGAAGGAATGCCTTATACCTGATGAAAAAAATTATAATATTACAATAATAAAAATAACAGCGAAAAGTATTGTTTGGAAATTTAATACGACAGAATCGACTCGCATAAACAAATGCAAAAACAACAAACCAACTCTTAAATATATCATCTACGTAAGATGTTTGAATAATAACCTCGATAACACGTTAGATGGATTCTTTATACAGACATACGAGCGGCATTATAAAATTCAGAATTTAACACCGTTTACAAAATACAAGCTGAAGCTAGCTGTGAGCAATTTTTACTCTGATCAATTATCGACGGACCTGCAATTCATGTCGGAAGTCATATTGAAAACTAACGTGAGCAAGCTCAATGGACCGGAAAATGTAACGGTTCAGGTTCTGACGCCAACTATAGCGGCAGTTTATTGGATTCCACCCACGAAACTTAATTGTACGACAGTAACTTATAAAGTATATTGGGAATCAATTAACTCGATAAACAGCACGCAACCGATAGAAGAACCATTTGTTAATAATAAAGTAGACAACAAACTTTTTACAATAATCCAACTGTTGCTGCCAGAACAGAAATACTTTGTATATGTACGTGTGTATCCAGCTAACTACAGCAATTTATATAATGACAGTTTGAGCAAAACTGTGTACACGTACTCGGAACCGAACAATATTACTTTGAGCGGAGTTAGCATAAACAATATGAATATTTCGTGGATTCCTAGTATTAATTTGACGATCCATTACGTACTGGAATACAAAAATGATGCGATGCAATAGTGGCAAACCACAGATAATTTTGAGACAGTAACGTATTATATAGAAAACTTGCTACCGGCAACTTTATACAAGTTTCGTTTGATACTGACATATCCTGAGTACGAGAACTTTACATGGCCATCTGATGAAAGATTTATTTTTCAAACACATGGTAAGCAAATATGATAACATGTAAATATTTTAATACGATCTGTTTATTTGACATATTAATGTATTACAGTATTTTAAGAATTAAATATTTTTAATGATAAAATTATAAGTATAAATATTCAAATAAGACAGGAAAATTAAAACTATATTTTTATGTAACAAAGGTGATGATTCGATAATTCGAGCTACGCAATATAATCTAACATTGATGTTAAGCCTTGTTGCTATCGTTATTGTAATCTGCATTTGCTACTTTATTTATTGTTGTAAGTATTTGATACACATTTTTTTAATTACAAATTATAATTAATGTAGTAAGTAGAGAGATTTTCTAAAAAAAAGTTAACTTACTTTTAAAAGAGCAAAATTTAAAATTTGCAATGCATAATATAATTTAAATATATCATAACTTATAATAGTATACCGACAACGTAAAGAAGATAATGAGCAGGCTTTGACTAGGATTCTACATGAGGTACCTATCGGAAACGTTCAGCTCAATGCGCTATACAGTCCTGCGTTGCAATTTAATCCATATAAATTTATGCTGACTAAAATCAAACGTGAGCAAATCACACTAACAAAACACCTTGGAAGGGGCGCATTCGGAATGGTAAAATTTTCGTAACGTCATATTTTATATCATTAATATTTAGATGTAGAAATGAAAAATACACATTTCTTAGTAAATTATACACCAAAAAAATTGTTTTCTTGAAATGCGTTAATAAGTCCTCTTAATAGATATTCTTAATAAATAAGAATATTTCCATCTCTTAAATTAAATTGAGAATATATTCTTATTTTTTTTGCAATTTCAGCGCCGCAATAAATAAATATAATAAATTAATAATAAATTTAAGATAAAAATTAATAAAATATTATTTAAATTTATAAGTTTACAATTAATATTAAAAATAATAACATAATATTCAAAAATGTGTATTTAACTATGTCAAATACATAAAAAATATTTAATTATATGTGTAACATTTAAATATACATGAGATAAGTAACAAATGTCCATTAGAAAGACTGTTTTTTGTTATATCGATTAATAATTATAATAATACACGGATAGAAAAACATCTCATTAAGTATATATTCTTGCATGTTAAGAATATCTCTTTAGAGAATTTTCCTCCTAAATTAAGAGGATCCTTTTGGCGCCTATTTTAGTGGAAGATATTATAAAGATAAGTGGCATATACTTAAGATGAGAATACAATTTTTTCGGATATATAAATCAACTTTTTAAAAGAATTAGTAATACATTAATTTTTATGAGACATACATATGCACTTCATTTTTTTTCGTTGAATTAT
Organism: Prenolepis imparis; assembly: GCF_030444845.1. Taxonomy (NCBI): domain Eukaryota; kingdom Metazoa; phylum Arthropoda; class Insecta; order Hymenoptera; family Formicidae; genus Prenolepis; species Prenolepis imparis. Next base: position 46,630 of record NW_028141355.1, on the reverse strand, counting down.
TTAAAATAAATTAAAATATATATGTATAATGTTATATAAAATTAAATTATCTTTTCTTGTTTAATAAAAGTTACATTAATTTTCAATATTTTGCAGGTGTACCAAGGGAATGTCAAGGATTTAGAAAAACCGGGATCAGAGACATTCGTTGCCATAAAAATGTTAAAAAAGGGTGCTGCCGTGGAAGAAAGAAAGTAATTCTTGCAAGAGGCTAAGCTTATGAATCACTTTAGACACGAACATGTGTTAAGATTACTAGCTATCTGCTTAGACGGGGATTCTCCATTACTCGTGTTGGAATTAATGGAAACTGATCTGCAAAAATATTTGAGAGAGTGTCAAATATTACAACCTTCTGATTTACACGCTCTGCGTCTACAAGACTTGCTCGCTATGTGCGAAGATGTTGCGCGAGGCTGTTGCTATCTAGAAGAGCTGCGCTTTGTGCATAGAGATCTCGCGTGCCGAAATTGTTTAGTGTCTGCGAGAGATCGTGAGAATCGTATCGTCAAAATTGGTGATTTCGGACTTTCTAGAGATATTTACAGAAATGACTGTTATCGCATGGTAGATATAATTAATTAAAAAAGATGAAACTTTTTCAAAGTGTTTTTTATTTTAGCGTCTTTTTATATTATTATATATTATATCTGTAAGTCAAATAGAATTTAAGAAAAATGAAGACTATGCATATATTTTCATATGTATTTCTCCAATATACAGGGTGTCCCATTTTAATCTCCCCATGTAAACATCTCGAAAAATATCGAAGATACAGAAAAATTTTTCAGACAAAAGTGGTAGAACTTGAAGGGGGACAGATGATGAAAATGTGGACTTGACCTTGTGTGACCTATTGAAGGTCAGGTCAAGATCATCGATGTTTTCTTAAATGGAACCCCCTATTTTTTATTGCACATTCTTGTAGGCCTTGCCGAGACGTTTTCAAAACACTACCTATTGATGTCTCTTACACAAGCCGTTCCCAGGATACGAAGCTTCAAAGTTGACATATCATCGGCATTCGCATTATCCAATGTCAGTGTTTGCTGTTATCTAAATAAAATTATATAGATGATCATCTAGATGAAATTTTGGCGTTATCTTATCTTTATATAGATAATAAAAAATGTATTATCTATATCTGCATCTTAGATAAAAAAAAGTGTTATCTTTACTAAATAATCTAAAATAATATTCAGATAATTTGATTTAGAGTTTCATATAGCACATAAAAATATTTTAAGTACTAGAACTTGAGCAGTAAACGATAAAAGCTTATAAATAAAAAACTATGAACATATTTTTATATCTCTTTTATAATTTCCATTTTTTTATTTTACATTACATTTTTATTTATTTACATTTTTTAACTGTTTACATATGCGATTTTAAAAATAACATTATCTGGAAGTTATCTAGATGAATCGTCATATAATTTTATTTATCTTTTATCTAGATATATTTAAAACAAAATCATCTTCATCTTATCTAAGATGAATTTACATATTTTTATCTCATCTTTATCTAGCTAATTTTAAAATCATCTAAGCACAACACTGTCCAATGTACACCGCGGGGAGGTTGTTCAATCAAATTTGTACATCAAGTGGCCCTAAAAAGGAGACTTATGTGTATGTGTGTGTGTGTGTGTGTGTGTGTGCTTATGTAGTAAAACTTTTTTCTCTAATTATTTTTTTTCTGGTTATTTTAATGTAAGGGAAAAAATAAGAAAATGATAGAGAAAGAGTGATAAAAGTTTTACTAAAGAAGCACACACACGCACACATACACAATTTGACTGAACAATCTTTCCACGGTGTACATTGGATAATGCAAATGCCGATGATATGTCAAATTTGAAGCTTCGTATCTTAGGAACGGCTTGCGTAAGAGACATCAATAGGTAGTGTTTTGAAAACGTCTCAACAAGGCCTACAAGAATATGCAATAAAAAATAGGGGGTTCTATTTAAGAAAACAACGATGACCTTGACCTGACCTTCAATAGGTCAAGTCCATATTTTCATCATCTGTCCCACTTCAAGTCCTACAACTTTTGTCGGAAACATTTTTTCGTATCTTCCATATTTTTCGAGATGCTTGCCTGGGCAGAATAAAATGGGACACTCTGTATATGTATAATGTATAATGCAAAATATTAGTAAACGTTTTTTCTTAAGAATACTTATTGCAAAAATGGATAATTAGAATAGAAAATTTAACTTTGTTAAAATTATATTTTAGGAAGGAGAAGGTCTGCTTCCTTTTCGCTGCATGGCACCGGAATCCCTAATAAACGGAATATTTACTTCTCAGAGCGATGTTTGGTCATTTGGAGTACTAATGTGGGAGATTACATCGTTAGATGAGCAACCTTATTCTACCAAAACTTATCTCGAAGTGATGGATGATGTACGCACGGGAGGCAGATTGCAGATGCCTCTCAACTGTCCATCCTCGTTATACCAACTAATGCAGCGTTGCTGGAGTGCAGCGAATGATAGACCAAACTTTAAACTTTGTCTGAATAATATTATAGCTCTAAGAAGCGACACAGAAGACGCAATACTGAATCCGACGCATCAACGAATATTATATAGCCGGCAATTAATTAATTGTTTGTATATATGTATGTTAAGAAGAAACGATGAGTTTTACATCTATGGGATATTTGAAATTATACTGTCTGTATTATACGTTTATACAAGGTGTCCGGTAATAGTCGCATCAACCGTCGTGTGCAGGTAGAGCTAGTTAAACCGAGTAGAAAAGTCCTCTACCATTTTGCGATATTCTCAATAATAAGAGAGAAATAAATTAAAGAAAATCAGCCAATTCGCGCGATGATAAGCGTGCGGCGAGAAGAGACAGCCCACTCGGGGATCCAGAGTTAGCGCTACTCGTATGGAGTTACTGTCTTTTGTAAAGCGCTCCTCCCCGCTTCATCGCGCGCTTAGCAACCGTGTAACATTATACTGTTTCTTTTCGCCGCATGCTTAGTAACGACATAAAACTGGGCTGTCTCTTCTCGCCGCCGTCACGCGAATTGGCCGATCTTTATTAATTAATATCTCTCTTATTATTGAGAATATCGCAAAATGGTAGAGGACTTTTCTACTCGGTTTAACTAGCTCTACCTGCACATGACGGTTGATGCGACTATTACCGGACACCCTGTATATATATATATATATATATATATATATATATATATATATACAGGGTGTCCGATATGTATATATATATATATATATATATATATATATATCTGTATGTAAACTTATCATTGTCATTTCATAATTAATTTTTCAAAGATACGTAATAAACTATATTTACTAGAAGTTGTATGACTGCTCGAATGCAGATCCATCGTGATCTGTCACAAAGAGAAATCTTAATACGTAAGAGAAAGATAACTTGCGATTCGTAAATTAGCTTTAAAGAATTTACCGAATGATAAATAAAAAGTATATCATTTTAGAGATTAAAATTTTATATATTATCATATTAATTCAGTATCATAGCACGAAAATGACAATCGGTTTTTAATTAGGCCAAGTCAATGCTTTATTAGAAAGTGGTAGAGAATTCCGTACTCCGTAAATTCGCTAGTTGCATAGATGTTATCTCAGAGAAGAATCAAATGACTTCTTGAAAAAAGATTCCAACTTATCTCATTATGGCATTGCATGTTTATTTAAAACTTTAAACAAGTAAGAAACTTTTTTCTGTATTTTTTCTCTAAGTAAGAACTATTTTTCTTAGTAAATAAATCATGGGAGTATGACTTTCTTCGATTGTTGAAGGAATTTTGTCTCATAATTCAGTTTTTATATTAGTTTCAAAATAATTAATTAATTTCTTCTAATAAGTAACTCTATCTTAACTTGACTTTCTTTTTCACGAGTGCGTTTGTTATCACTAAAGTTTCAATAATGTTTATATTTTAACATATATATAAAATATATATATTTTTATTATCATTTTCTTCATGATCATAAAAATTTTATAAATTCCTGTATTTAAAAACATCTTATGAAATATTTTTTAATGCAAAGGAATTTTCTCGACAGCACAATGCTATAAACTTTAGATTTATGTCTGATAAAAATATGAACATATATAACATATATATATACATTAAGTGATAAATAGTGTATATAAATTCTCACATATAGCAAAAGTGACAGCTTATTGCGCATATTATTCATAGATTGATTAATTGTCCCCAATTCGAAGTTCAACTTCACCAATCTTTCACTTCGATGTTTAGTAGCCGTTGAGCATGCGAATTATTTTAACTAAAATTTTCTGATTTTCTATATAACTTTCGTTAAATAAAAAATAAATTACCCTGCAAGTTTTAAATAAAAATTAGTAAATTTGAACATATCTAGAGAAATAAAAATGTTTTAGAAATTACAAACAATTTATGTAAATGTGTCACATACTTATTAAGTAACAAAAAAAAAAAAATTAAGTGAACGAAATCATAAATTTTTTAAGTTCTTTCTTTTAAATCTAACAATTATATTATAATAATACATATTGTTTAATAATTTTAAAATGTTGTCTGAATTAAATGTAATTATAAGTTTTAATTTGATTACATAACATTGATTTTTGAATGAGTGACGTAAAATTAATAAACTTTATATACATTTTTTTAAAATTAAAACTCTTTAGTTTTACGTATTATACAGTTTTAATTACACAAATACTGTATTGTCTGCAATATATAACATTCAATTTTCTTCATGAAGAAAATCTATTATTAGCGTAAAGTATATAAATTAGAGTATACGAAAATACTTTTCTTTGTAACTTCTTGGACCGGAGCTTCAAAGATCCTCCAGAATCCCTAGATTTCCTGACGAAAACGTTATGGTCATTTTCGTTAGCATTAACAGTTTTAGTAAAACACATAACGTTTGTAACGTTTTTAACATAACAATTTTCTCTTCTTGTAGATATTTTTATACTCGATCGGCTTTCATACGATTCTCGACTATGACCAATGTTCCATGTAATCTTCACAATGATTTAGATACCACTAATCGAATTGATGTTCTCCCCTCCATGTATCTCGATAAATTTTGAGTTTTCTCTTACTTGATAATACTATTTCAAGATCGATTATAATGATTTATATAATCAAGCTATAAAACTATATAGTATATGTTCTTCGATTATACCCAATGTACAATGTAACGAGTGTATATATTCGATTGTATCAAAAACAATAATATAAGCGTAATTAAATTTCGCAATTTTTCAAAATTTTCAAATAGAAAAGCGATCAAATGAAAAATAATATATAATATTATTTTACAACATATTACTATTCTAATATTTTTAATATATTATTATTTGAAAATTAACTAACAAATCATCGCACTATTAATATTTTTTGACAGAAATCAGCTATTTAAGACGTTTATTTGCTAATTAAATATTTATAATAATAATATATGTTAAAGAATTAAAAATAATATATTTAAAATAATATTTTATAATACTTTAAACTCGATTAATATTTTTGACAATTATCAGCTAATTTCTGTGAAAAAAATATTAATCCAGGATAAGGTATTATAACATTTTATTTACAACATATCACTATTTTAATTTTTTTAACATATTATTTTACAATATAATTAGCAAATTAACACTTAAAATTAACACTCGAAAAAAACAGCTATTTGATGCGTTCATTTGCTAATTAAATTTTCATATTAATATATTACATAAGTAAAAGTAATGTTTTAATTAATATGTTACAATATTTTAAACTGGATTAATATTTTTGACAGTTATAAATTGATTTCTGTAAAAAAAGTATTATTCGCGGATAAGATATTACAGCATATTATATTACAACATATTACTATCTTAATATTCTTAATATATTATTATTTTAACATTTAATTAACAAACTAACGTTTCATTAATATTTTTTGACAGAAATCAGCTACTTAAGACGTTTATACCGATTTAATGAACGTATCAACGCACGAAAATCCAATACCTTAATTATTGATTGTATTGCATAAAAGTATTCAAATGGGATCTGCATTTAAGAACCTACGTTAATCTCTTTAATCATTATTTTAATACGATGTTTGAATTCGCTTGTTCGATAGCAGAACAAAAAATTTATTGCAATAAAGTAAGCTAGAAATTTTTGATTATAATGAATAAAATGTATATGTCAAGATCTTTTCTTATTTCAAACCGGATCTTACTTTAAAAATGCGCCTCATATAGGATATACATATACGTATATATATATATATATATATATAGAATATAATTATTCGTGAAAACTGTTGGAATAAGTAACTGTTGGAAGAAACACTGTATCATCGATCAAGCAGAGAGAAATGAATCATAAACAGAGCGCAGCAAATAAAACATGATCAGATCGGTCTAGTCTGCGGAGTCAGTTATGATTGCGATTGCCATGAAAAAGGACAATGTTGCGCGTTATTTGTATCAAATAATATACTGTCATATAAACATCACACATCAATATGCACAAATAGTGGATTCTAAAAGATGCATAGTATGCACAATATGCATAAAAATAGTAATCCTAATTTTTTATATTTTTAGTGAAACAAAAAATATCACAAATATCAACGTGGATAATATTTGATGCTTGTATAGAGGTGAAAGTGACAGAAAATCTATAATTCTATAATTTTCGTATTGCTTATAAATTGTTCGATTACCTTTTTATTGATTATCTTTTTACTAAATATTAAAAGAGGATTACAACAAAAATATATTATTATCTTCGATACAATCAAGTGAATACGTGTTGCTTCGTATTGTTATTGGTTCCCATCGAAAAATTATAAAAATTACTATTTACTAAAAATTCCTTCATATGATCTAAGATATATATATATATATATATATATATATATATATATTGTGATTGATTATAAAAAGATATATTAAAATGTAATATTGGAAGACAGTAACGCGATTCGCAAATTAGATTCTAAAGAATTCATCGAGCTCATAATAAAGTATCGAGTCGATTAGATCAAATCTGAATCATCCATAGAATAAAAAGAAAAACAATACTGGTGACTAAAAATTGAGCGCCAACATTCACCGAAGGAAGAGATTATTATGTTTAAGATGAGATTATGCGTTTTATTGAAAAGTTTAATGCTAGTGAAAGCAGCATCGCGATTTTGACAAAGAATCATACCGTCACGGACAATCCATTTACGCAGGTAAGAAATTTTTTTTGCTTTATTAAAAAACAATTAAATGTTATTACAAGTAATTGTGCAGTTTATTTGAGTAACTACAACGTGTAATATAATAATATTACTTACTGTACAATAAAATAAAACTATACAAAAAACTAAAAAGTATGATGCAATGAGAAAGGATGTATAAAGCTTGAAAATTATATTTTGTTTATAAAGGATGTATAATATAGTACAAAGTTAAACTTAATTAAGACGAAATATTAAAACTTGACTGCATTATGTTTGTGTTTCTATTGCTATTTTTAAGAATAATAATTATTAATATTAATGAGATTTTCTGTTAATTTACCACTATTTTGATACATATATACATATATATATGGAACTTGAATTGAGTTTTACGTGATTTTTCATCAATTTGTAAAAAGATTTTATTTACTTTATTAAATATTTATAATTATTTAATGATGTAATAAGACTTGTGACTTAATTTTTTTTTAGCTAAATTAATTCAAAGAGTCAGCGTCATTTTTTTGTCTCAAGGATAGTTACATTTGTGCTATACACATATAATGGAGTGTCGACTATATTGGTATAATAAAATTCAAATTGTATCAATTAACTTTATAGGGCCAATAGTTAAATGAACAATATACGTAACAGCAATCTATTCCAATCTAACTAGTAAAAATTTATAGATGTATATATATATATATATATATATATAACATTCATAGTATATCCATTTATATAGCCATATGAATATAGATATCTATTTAAACAGTTATATGTATAATTATCAGCAAAATCGCGTCAGGAATCGAAGAGAGTAACATTTTCATATATCATTTATTAAAAAAGAAACAATTATGAATTCTTATTAAATAATCCTTATTCTGCCTATTCTGCGTGAGTTTTTTTTTTAAATAAGAATCATGTTTGATATTTCGCAAGAAAATATGTTGAATAATAAGAGTAAATATTTTAGAAATGAAATTACATAATATTTAACACATTATAAATGAGGAATGGAATTATAAATAAAAATATCTAGCTAATATTATTACAAATCAAAAATTTTTTTGCTCCTTTTAGTTATTTCGACATTTATGTTATGGTAATCTTGTTCATATATATTTCTATATATACTATTTTATTTATCATTAAAAATACCGTGGAATTTCTGGCTTAGCTGCATTACTAATTTTTGTTATATGTTATATTTTATTAAGGATATTTCAGAGACCGAAAACAACAATCATCTCATTTTACAAAATCTCCAGGCGGATCAGAATTTTTCTGATAGCGTAACTATAAAAAATAAAGTCGATGAAGTCGATGAAGTTACATTTGCAAATATGTCCATGAACCCAGAATCTATTGGTAAGATGCAATAAATATATAGAACGTTAATAAAAAATTAACAAATAATTTACAAGTTGCAAGTATAATGTAAATTCAAGAGAGAGTAAAAATTAAATTTAAAAAAATATCAAACCATTTTCTAATAACAAAAATAATATAAAATTCATTCTGTCGAGAAGAGAGAAAAAATTTATACATTGTATGTAAAATAAAGCAAAATTGAGATAACACCATCAATTTCATTATTATTCTTGTTTATTTTAAATCAGTCGCAAATAATGTACCTCTGATTTGTTAATCAATAGGAAATTTTAGAAAAGAGTTTAGCATTTTATTGGAAGTTTTTTTGATTATAACTTAGCAATTACTTTTCTAACACAAGTCTTGAAACATATACACACACAAATACACAAGGGTTTTATGTTATTTCATTATTTTAAAAACTTGCTATGTTAATTTTGTAATATATGTTTATTTTTCACTTTTTTCTTTATTTTTATTGCACGTTAAATTATTATTTTTTTTTTTAATTTACCGGAATAATCAACTTAAACATATTAATATGTACCATCTTAAAATCTCTAGAAATAATTCCGACCGAGCCAAGAGCATTCGTAGAGTTCAATGGATTTCTAAATGGAAAAATCAACATTTCTGTGACATTCAGGTGAAGAATCAAAGTTTTTAGTCTATATCCTTTTTTTCTCTAAAATTTAACATAGACATATAAAAATATTGATTCTGTTAAAAATTTATTAAATATGAAAAGGCTATAATTTATCTTACAGGTGGAATCAACCAAAACTTGAAAACAAAGTGATACAAGGATATACAGTGCAATGTTGGTTCATCGAGAACCTAAAAAAGATTCATATCTTTGACGACAAAACTTTAACTACAATGGAATGCACAGAACATAATCTAAAATCTAATACAACGTACTATTTTCGAGTACGAGCGTATACTAAAGCTGGTGCTGGTCCTTATACAGATTTAATGAACGTATCAACGACGCACGAAAATCCGATACCTCAATTATTGATTGCAGTGAATAACACTATTGCAATATGGAATCTGGATTCAAGAACCTACGTCAATCTCTTTACCTTTAATAGCAATGTTAATGCAATGGAAGTGGCTTATTCTGTAGCGGAACATAAAATTTATTGGATCCAGATAATTTTTAATATGCATGAGAATATATATGAGTTAATGTTAGGGGATATGAATAAAAATAATATTACAAATATAACTAGTTTAAAAAGACATTCACGCAATCTTTGCATCGATTGGATTCGAAGAAATCTATATTGGATGGAATATGACAACTCAACGAAATACATTATAAAGCTGGACTTAACAATGTGGCAAAATGGTATAGTCAAATATGATAAGATCTTGAAAAGTGAAAATCTTTTTTATTTCACTCTACAGCCGTCTAACGGGTACGTTAACTTTTATTCACTAAAAAAATGATCACTTTTGTGTCTTTCAGTTAAGAATTTATATTATTTTCTAATTTTGCAGTAATAAACTATGATTTTGTAAAAAAGATATAACGAATCATAAAATCATTAATTATCAAAAAATTGTAAAAACTTAAGTTTATTATTCTTTTATCTTCAGGATTAAAATTATGTTTTATAATACACATATATAATAATATATATATATTTTCCAGATTTTTATACTGGATAGAAAGGTTAAATGCAAAGTCATATATACAGTATGTAATAATGAAATCGGATCTTGACGGAAGAAATGTGTAATCTTTTTTAAAAACCGATATGACCTTTTGTCCATACAAAACATCATCTTCTAAAGTTTTACCAAATCAAATGGAGCTTGACATCACAAATACAGAGGAGCCGCTAATATTCTGGAGAAAAAACTATGAATTAATTGTTGCGAACATTAAAATAAATAAATGCAATTCGATTTCAACTGCTGAAATGGGCGCAAAGTTTTTGTCATATTTTATAACTGATAAAACAAACATTTATTTAAGTGGACTTTATGTAAATACATCAGATTATTATCTGTATATTTTAAAAAAGAAGTATGCACTTGTCGACAGTGAAAAAAACGCATCTAAATACGTGCAAATAATAAAGAGCACGGATTACTTCAATCCCATGATATCGTTTGGTAAATCATCCTCCTTACAACCATATCCTCGGAAGGAATGCCTTATACCAGATGAAAAAATTTATAATATTACAATAATAAAAATAACAGCAAAAAGTATTGTTTTGAAATTTAATACGACAGAATCGACTCGCAAGCACAAATGCAAAAACAACATACCAACTATTAAATATATCATCTACGTAAGCTGTTTGAATAATAATCTTCATAACAAGTTCGATGAAATCTATGTACAGACATACGAGCGGTATTATGAAATTCAGAATTTAACACCGTTTACAAAATACAAGCTGAAGCTAGCTGTGAGAAATTTTTACTCTGATCAATTATCGACGGACCTGCAATTCAGGTCGGAAGTAATATTGAAAACTAACTTGAGCAAGCTCAATGCACCGGAAAATGTAACGGTTCAGGTTCTGACGCCAACTATAGCGGCAGTTTATTGGATTCCACCCACGAAACTGAATTGTACGACAGTAACTTATAAAGTATATTGGGAATCAATTAACTCGGTGTACAGCACGCAACCCATAGAAAAACTATTTATTAATAATAAAGTAGACAACAAACATTTTACAATAATCCAACCGTTGCTGCCAGAACAGAAATACTTTGTATATGTACGTGTGTATCTAGCTAACTACAGCAATATATATAATGACAGTTTGAGCAAAACTGTGTACACGTACTCGGAACCGAACAATATAACTTTGAGCAGATTTAACAAAAACAATATGAATATTTCGTGGATTCCTAGCGTTAATTTGACGATCTATTACGTACTGGAATACAAAAATGATGTGATGCAAAAATGGCAAATTGCAGATAATTTTGAGACAAATAATGAGACAGTAATGTATTATATAGAAAACTTGCTACCGGCAACTTTATACAAGTTTTGTTTGATACTGACATATCCTGAGTACGAAAACTTTACATGGCCATCTGATGAAAGATTTATTTTTCATACACTTGGTAAGTAAATATGATAATATGTAGATATTTTAATATGATATGTTTATTTGACATGCATATAAATGTATTACAGAATTTTAAGAATGAAATATTTTTAATGATAAAATTATAAGTAGAAATATTCAAATAAGACAAAAAAATTAGAACTATATTTTTATGTAACAAAGGTGATGAATCAAGAATTCGAACTACCCAATATAATCTAACATTGATGTTAAGCCTTGCTGCTACCGTTATTGTAATCTGCATCTGCTACTTTATTTATTGTTGTAAGTATATTTGATACACATTTTTTTAATTACAAATTATGATTAATGTAGTAAGTAGAGAGATTTTCTAAAAAAAAGTTAACTTACTTGTTAAAAGAGCAATATTTAAAATTTGCAATATTATTTAAATATATTATAACTTTATAATAGTATACCGACAACGCAAAGAAGGTAACGAGCAAGTTTTGACTAGGATTCTACATGAGGTACTTATCGGAAACGTTCAGCATAATGCGCTATACAGTCCTGCGTTGCAATATAATCTAAATAAATTTATGCTGACTAAAATCAAACGAGAGCAAATCACACTAACGAAACTCCTTGGCAGCGGCGCATTTGGAATGGTAAATTTTTCGTAACGTCATATTTTAAGTCATTAATGTTTAGATGTAGAAATAAGAAATATATATTTCTTAGTAAATGTTACACCGAAAAAATTGTTTTTTTGATATGCATTAATAAGTCCTCTTAATAGATATTCTTAATGAATAATTTTAAATTGAGAATACTCTTATTTTTTTTGCAACTTTAGCGCCGCAATAAATAAATATAATAAATTAATAATAAATTTAAGATAAAAATTAATAAAATAAAATTATTTAAATTTATAATAAATTTATAAGTTTACAATTAATATTAAAAATAATAACATAATAATCAAAAATGTGTATTTTCCTATGTCAAATACATAAAAAATATTCAATTATATGTGTAACATATAAATATACATGTAATAAGTAACAAATGTCCATTTGTAAAACTGTTTTTTGTTATATGATTAATAATTTTAATAATACACGAATAAAAAAACATCTCATCAATTATATATGTATTCTTGCATGTAAAGAATATCTCTTTAGATAATTTTTCTCCTAAATTAAGAGGATCTTTTTGGCGCCTATTTTATTGAAAGACATTATAAAGATAAGCGGCATATACTTAAGATAAGAATACAATTTTTTCGGATATATAAATCAACTTTTTAAAAGAAGTAGTAATACATTAATTTTTACGAGATATACATATGCACTTTATTTTTTATCGTTGAATTATTTAAAATAAAACGAAATATATATGTATAATGTTATAAGAAATTAAATTATCTTTTCTTTTTTAATAGAAGTTACATTAATTTTCATGATTTGCAGGTGTACCAAGGGAATGTCAAGGATTTAGAAGAACCGGGATCAGAGACTTCCGTTGCCATAAAAATGTTAGAAAAGTGTGCTTCTGTCGAAGAAAAAAAGAAATTTTTGCAAGAGGCTAAGCTTATGAATCATTTTAGACACGAACATGTGTTAAGATTACTAGCTGTCTGCTTAGACGAGGATTCTCCATTACTCGTGTTGGAATTAATGGAAACTGATCTGCAAAAATATTTGAGAGAATGTCGAATATTACAACCTTCTGATTTACACGCTTTGCGTCTTCAAGATTTGCTCGCTATGTGCGAAGATGTTGCGCGAGGCTGTTGCTATTTAGAAGAGCTGCGCTTTGTGCATAGAGATCTCGCGTGCCGAAATTGTTTAGTGTCTGCGAGAGATCGTGATAATCGTATTGTCAAAATCGGTGATTTTGGACTTGCTAGAGATATTTGCAGGGATGACTATTACCGCAAGGTAGATATAATTAATTAAAAAAGATAAAACTTTTTGAAAGTGTTTTTCTATTGTATCGTCTTTATATTATTATATTATATCTTTAAGTCAAATAGAATTTAAGAAAAATGAAGACCATGTATATATTTTTATATATATTTCTCCAATATATATGTATATAATGAATAATGCAAAATATTAGTGAACAAAATGTATAATGCAAAATATTAGTTTCTTGCTTAAGAATACTTACTGCAAAAATGGATAATTAGAATAGGAGATTTATCTTTGTTAAAATTTTATTTTAGGAAGGAGAAGGTCTGCTTCCTGTTCGCTGGATGGCACCGGAATCCCTAGTGAACGGAGTATTTACTTCTCAGAGCGATGTTTGGTCATTCGGAGTACTAATGTGGGAGATTACATCATTGGGTGAGCAACCTTACTCTACAAAATCTAATCTCGAAGTGATGAATTACGTACACGAGGGAGGCAGGTTGCAGATGTCTCTCGACTGTCCATCCTTGTTATGTCTATTGATGCAGCGTTGCTGGGGTGTAGCGAATGCCAGACCTAATTTTAAAATTTGTCTGAACAATATTATAGATCTAAGAAGCGACATAAAAGACGCAAAATTGAATCCAATATGAATATTATTTAGCCGGCACAATTAATTAATTATTTGAACATGTGTATATTAAAGAGAAACGAATTTTTGCACATTTATTTGAAATATTTGAAAATATGTCTGTATTAGACATCTCTAAATATGTTTGTAAGTAAATTGGTCATTGTCATTTTATAATCTTATTTTTCAAAGAAACGTAATAAACTATATGTTTATTAGAAATTTTATAATTTGATCGAATGCAGATGCATCGTGACCTATTACAAAGGGAAATCTTAATATGTAAGAGTGAAAAAGATAGTATTTTGCCATTCGTTGATTAGCTTTAAAGAATTTATCGAATGATGTACAGAAAACATCTAATATTAGACATTAAAATTTTAATTATTGTATTTATTCAGTATCATAGCGCGAAAATTACAAGTGCCCTTTAATTATGTAAAGGATAGTTAATGTTTTATTGGAAAATGGGAGAATTGTTGCCTTGCTTCGTAAATTCGCCAGTGACCTACAATAGGTGTTATCTCAGAGAGGATATAAATGACTCTTTGAAAAATGGTTCTAATTTATTGTATTATGACACTGCATATTTAACTAAAAGTACTAACGAATAATCACGTACTTCTCGTAGGATTTAGGATATATTGCAGTTCTGTTCAATATCCAGAAAAAGTACTCTACTGTATATGGTTGTAAGTTTCACTCCAGTAAAAGATTTCTTTATTATAAAAAATTAAATATTTTTACATATGTTAATTTACATGTATAACTGTAAAACTATAAACAAAAAAGTTGATGTTAAAAAAATTTACTTAAATAATTTAAACTGCATAATCAAAGAGCTTGACATTATATAAGCTTGACATTAAAAGCTGATATAAAAAAGATGTATAAAGTTTGTTAATATTACATTTAAAATTACCACATGTAAAAATAGATGTTATGTAGTATAAAATTCGTTTCACCATTTGACATTAAAATATGAAAAGAGAAGTTTTATCTATCAAGAAGTATCAGTTCAAATAGGTGGTTATTTTCGATACTTTTAGAAATGACATATGAAGATAGATAAAATTACTATAAAATTTTTTGTTTTTTTAATATCTATTCTCGATATTCTATAATTTTTATTTTAAATTTATAATACACAACTAGAAACATGTAGATAAATTAATGTATAGTGTATTAAATACATAATAAACTTTCTTACCGATATATTCTTACCGATTTCATTTTATACAGTCACGTTATCAGAATAATCTTAGACACAGATTCGTTGTTTGATGACATGTAGTAATCCTTGATCTAGAAGTTGATTTAAAATGTTCTATTGATGTATAGCTTGTAAGTGTGATCTATCTCGTTGGATCGCTTGAAAATATTTCAAAATAAATATTACATGTAATGGTTTGCATTATCTTTAACAAAAAATGAGATATTAATTTTTAAAGTCAATAAAATTCGCTTACAATACTTTATAATTATGTAATATATGTATAATGTTCTATATTATTATTAACACATTTGCATAAGAAAAATTTTAAACTTTAGCATATATTTCGTTTACTAACACTGAAAAATAATAAAATAATTCAACTTCTTTTTTTATAAATGCGTTTATTATAAAAAAAGAAGTTGAACTCACAGTTTTAACAATGTTTATATTTCAACAATAAATGTTTTTATTATCATTTTCTTCCTCGTCATAGAAATTTTATAACTTTCTGTGTGCGTACGCGCACGTGTGTGTGTGTGTGTGTGTGTGTAAATAACTTGTTAAATTTCTTTTCTATTGTTATATTTTTAACGCAAACAAATTTTGAAGAGCACGATATCATAAACTTTGTATCCCGTGAGAGAAAATATGTACATAATATGTGTGTATAGTAAAGTATACATATACATTAAGTGATAAATAGTATATAAATTCGCACATATAGCGAGTTATAGCTGTTGCGCATATTTATTGATTTATTGATTCAGAGCCAATTCGAAGATTCATTGTATTGATCTTTTACTTCGATACTTAGTAATTGTTTTGTTACAATTTATTTTAACTCTAAAATTTTGATTTTTTAATATTGTATTAAATAAAAAATAATTTGCCTTTTTCTCTGTAAGTTTTATACAAAAATTTATAAATATAAATAGATATTTACAGATAAATAAAAATGTATAAAAAATTACAGAAAATTCATGAATAAATAAATCAAAGTGTCATATACATATGTATGTGTTTATCAGTGTAACATTGAGTAAACGGACTCATTAATGTTAAAATTTTTTATTCTTATATATAACAATTTTGAACATGACAACAACAAAAATACATATTAGGTTTAAATTTTAATATCGCGTTTTAACTACGTTTAATCGGATAGATTTATTATCTTAAAAAATTAGAAACAATTGAAATATGTGTAAATTCGTGTATTTGCGCAAAATTAAAAAAATTTTAAAAGAAATGAAAAAATCAATTTTAAGCTATAAACAATGACAGATTTCTTTATATTTTGACATGGGAAATAACTGTAATAAATCTGAAAAATCGGCGTCTAATGTTCTCCGAGGTTTACTTGTGAGAAGCGATATAGAAGACGTAAAATTGCAAGCAATAAATATTATGTAGTCGATACAGTTAATTAATTATTTGTACATGTGCATATGAAGGAGAAACGAGTTTTTGCACGTCTATTTGAGATATTTGAAAATAGATGTCTGTATTATACGTGAATTGCACATTGTTATTTCATAGTATTATTTAAAACAAAGAACGTAATAAACTATAATATATTTATTAGAAATTTTATAACTTGATCATGTGCATTGTGATCTGTTACAAAAGGAAATATGTAAGAGTGAAAGATAATAACTTGCGATTCGTAGATTAGCTTTAAAGAATTTACCGAATATATATAAAGATTTATATAAAGATATATAAAGATTTTAATTTATTGGATATTAATGTTTTAATTTTTGTCTTATTAATTCAGTATACATGGCGCGAAAATCACGAGCACTTCTTAATTATGTAAGGGCTAGTCAATGCTTTATTTTTATTAGAAAATGATTATGTGTTACCTCAGAGAAGATTCAAAATGACTCTTTGAAAAACGATTCCAATTTATCTTATTATGGCATGACATGTACGTATAATATATATAACTAAAAGTACTAATATTAATAAGCTGTCACGTACTTCTCGAAGGATCCAAGGTATATTGCAGCTCCGGTCAGCTTCCAGAAAGCCATTCCACTGTGTTTGGATCTAAACTTTATTCAAGTAAATGGTATTTGTTATTAAAGAAAATTAAATGTTTTTACAAATGTTAATTTACATGTATAACTGTAAAACTGTACAAAAAAGACGTTAAAAAAATTTACTTAAATAAAAACTGCTTAAACAAAAAACTTGATACAAAAAAAGATGTATGTATAAAGTTTGTTAATATTACATTTAAAATTGCCACATTTATAAATAGATGTTATGTAGTATAAAATTATGCTTTTATAATTATAAATGTGGCCGTATACATATATTAAAACGTAGCCCAAATATGTTTTTGAAACTTTTATATTTAAAAATAAAGATTTATAATATTAATGAGTCTTCATTTTCTATAAAATTGTTAAAGTAGCATCAATACTTTTAGTAAAACACATAATATTTTTAATGTTCCTGACAATAATTTTCTTCTTTTTTACGCGATTTTTACGAGATTCTCGACTATGGGTAATCAATACTGATCAATGTTCCATGCGATCTTCTCAATGATTCAGATATACTCAAATCGATGTTCCTTCATGTCTCTCGATTACTTCTTTGTAACACGTCAACTTCGTGTGCGTGAGTGAATGTGTATAAATTACGAGTTTTTATATCTGAATATTACTTTTTGAAACTCTATTTCATGATTAATTATAATAATCTTTATGATCCAATTATAAAATAATTGATAAATCAATAATTACTGCATTTTCTTCGATCAAAATGTACAGTAAAATGTATGTAGTATATTCAATTGTATTAAAGATTGTTATACACACAGGCGTAATCAAATTTTTTTCGCAATTTTCAAAATGTACAAGTAGAAAAACGATAGAATAAAAAAACAAATAATATATTATTTATAATTATAAATTATAATTATAAAATATTAAATTATAATTATAAAGTATTATAATAAACTTGCTTTCTTGAAGCGTAAAAATTCTTAAATTTATTTTGGATAATATAGATATTATTTTTATGCTTTCAATGTATAGTAAACTTACTTCTTATTAGCATAAATTTGCATAAATTAATTTATCTTGCAACCCTATTTAGAGAATGAAGCTACTATAGATCGACGTGAATAGAATACCTACAAGCAAACTCAACTTGCCAATTATTTATTGCATTAATTATACTTCGGGACAATATTTGTCCGCATCTTTTAATTTAAACATTTGACCATTAACCCAGCGAGAAGTGATTGGTTGAATCGATGTCAATTGCACGATCGATTCAATCACGATTTCTCTGGAAAGAGCATTTTATGATCATTTGCATGTATCAGAAAATCACTTAATGAATTACTGTTTCCTTTAAAGAAAGGTCTATGATATGTGTAAGGCTGTATATAATTTTAAATATACCTTATGCACTTCTTTCATTTTTTTCACGAAGATTGTAAATATAAATATTTTTTTTATTTTAAATGTAAGGCAGTGCAATTAACAAATTAAAACTCTCTGTGAACAGTTTCCAAGAATAATTATATTCTATATATATATATATATATATATATATATATATATATATATAATTTCGTGGAAACTGTTCACAGAGAGAAATTTTATCTTAGAATTTACTCTGAAAATCATGATAATCGTGAGACAATATGGTTTAAAAAAAATTTTATGAAAATTTCTTTGATTAATATTTATCACAATAAAAAATAATAATATTCATTACAATAAAATATAAAATATGTTTAATTTTACAAAAAGTATAGTAAAATTAATCAAGAATATTTAAAAAATTTTTTCATACTATATTGTCTCACGATTACCATGATTTTCTGGGGTAAATTCTAAAGAAGGTAAATTCTAAAAGAAAATTCTCTCTGTGTTAGAAAAAGTAACTGTTGGAAATAACATTGATTGTGACTATCGTCGATCATGCAGAGAGAAATGAATCATACAGAGCTCAGCAAATAAAGCACAATCAGTCTAATCTGCGAAGTCAGTTACGATTGTGATTGCCACGAAAAAAGACAACGTTCCGCATCATTTGATTCAAATACTGTCATATAAACGTCACACAACAATATGCACATATAGTGGATCCTAATAACATGCGTAGTATACGATATGCATAAAAGAAGTAATCATAATTTTTTATATTTTAGTGAAACAAAAAATATAGCAAATATCAACGTGGATAATATTTTATGCTTGAATAGCGGTGAAAGTGACAGAAAATTTATAATTCTATAATTTTCGGATTGCTTATATAAATTGTGTGATTGTATTTTTATTGATTATCTATTCACGAAATAGTAAAAGAAATTACAACAAAGATAAATTATTATCTTGGATACAATCAAGTGAATACGTGTCGCTTCGTATTTATTTTTGTTATTGGTTCCCATCGAATAATTATAAAAGTTACTATTTACTAGAATATTGTCATTAATCATAAAAAGATATATTAAAATGTATTGATAGACAATAACGCGATTCGCAAACTAGATTTTAAAAAATTCATCGAGCACATAATAAAGTATCGAGTCGATTAGATCAAATCTGAATCATCCATAGAATAAGAAAAAATCAATACTGGTGATTAAAAATTGAACGTCAACATTCACCGAAATTATTATGTTTAAGTTGAGATTATACGTTTTATTGAAAAGTTTAATGCTGGTGAAAGCAGCTATCGCGATTTTGACAAAGAATCATACCGTTCCAGACAACCTTTTCACGCAGGTAAGAGATTTTTTTCGCTTCATTAAAAAACAATTAAATGTTATTACAAGTAATAGTGCAGTTTATTTGAGTAACTAAAACGTGTAACATAATAATATTACATACTGTATAATAAAATAAAACTATACAAAAAACTATAAAGTATGATGCAATGAGAAAGGATGTATAAAGCTTGAAAATTTTATTTTGTTTATAAATAGATGTATAATATAGTCAAAAATTAAACTTAATTAAGACAAAATATTAAAATTTCACTGTATTATGTTTGTGTTTCTATTGCTATTTTTAAAATTAATAATTATTAATATTAATAAGATTTTCTGTTAATTTTTAACTATTTTAATACATACTTACATACATACATATATTTATAACACTTGAATTGAATTTTATGTGATTTTTCATCAATTTGCAAAAAGATCTTATTTACTTTATTAAATATTTATAATTATTTAATAATATAATAAGACTTTTGTAAATTAATTTTTATTTAACTAAATTAATTCAAAGAGTTCGCGTCATTTTGATGTGTCAAGGATGGTTGCATTTGTGTCATATACATATAAAGGAATGTCGACTATTATATATTGGTATAATAAAATTCAAATTGTATCAATTAACTTTATACGGCCAATAGTTAAATGAACAACATACGTAACATCAATCTATTCCAATCTAACTAATAAAAATTTATAGATGTATATATATAATATTCATAGAATATCCATTTATATAACCATATTTATATAGCCATATATATTCTTATATATCGTGGTAATGTCAATCGAAAGTTTATGGTATCCTGTTTTCCAGAATTTGTTTGCGTTAAAAGATATAACCATAATCAAAAAGAATTTCGACAAGATTTTAAGTACAAAAATTTATATCATTTCTATAATCACACACATACACATAAAAGAGAATATTTTAAACATTTTTATTCTTGAAATACAAACGTTATTATTGAAATTTTAATCATAACTGACGGATTATTAAAAATTAACCTCGTTTATTTTAAAATGTCAACAAACGATTGCAAGAAAACTAAATCATTAGCTATAACTATCAGCAAAATCGCTTCAGGAATCGAAGAGAGTAACATTTTCATATATCATTTATTAAAAAAGAAACGATTATTAATTCTTATTAAATAATCCTTATTCTGCATATTCTACGTGACATTCTTTTTAATATAAGAATAATGTTTAATATTTCGCAAGAAAATATGTTGAAAAATTATACGAATAAATATTTTAGAAATGAAATTACATAATATTTAACACATTATAAATTAGGAATGAAATTATAAAATATCAAGCTAATATTATTAAAAAACAAGAAATTTTATGCTTATTTTATTTATTTTGACATACGATGTTATTTTTTATGGTAAACTTATTTATATATATTTTTATATATACTATTTTATTTATCATTATTGATACCTACCATGGAATTTCTGGCCTAGCTGTCAAACTTATTTTTTTTTATATGTTATATTTTATTAAGGATATTCCAATGTCCGAAAACAACAATCATCTCATTTTACAAAATCTCCAGCCGGATCAGAATTATTCTGAAAGCGTGACTATAAGGAGTGAAGTCAATGAAGTAGATGAAGTTACATTTGCAAATATGTCCATGAACCCAGAATCTATTGGTAAGATGCAATGAATATATAAAACGTTAATAAAAAATTAACAAAAAATTTACAAGTTGTAAGCAAAATGTAAATTCAAGAGAGAGTAAAAATTATAAAAAAAAAAATATTAAACCATTTTCTAATAACAAGGATAATATAAAATGCACTCTGTCGAAAAGAGAGAAACAATGTATACACTGTATGTAAAATAAAGCGAAATTTAGATAACACTATCAATTTCATTATTTTTCTTGTTTGTTTTAAATCATAAATATTTTTTCTTCTTTCTTTATTTTTTCGTTGCACGTTAAATTATTATTATTTTTTTTTAATTTACCGAGATAATCAACTTCAACATACATATAAATATGTACTATCTTAAAATCTCTAGGAAAAATTCCGAGCGAGCCAAGAGCATTCGTAGAGTTCAATGGATTTCTAAATGAAAAAATCAACATTTCGGTGACATTCAGGTGAAGAATCTAAGTTTTTCGTCTATATCCTTTTTTCTCTAAAATTTAACATAAACATATACAATAAAAATATTAATTCTTAAATTCGTTAAAAAATTATTAAATATGGAAAGGCTAAAATTTGTCTTACAGATGGAACTAACCTGAATTTGCAAACAATGTGATACAAGGATATACAATGCAATGTTGGTTCATCAAAAATCTAAAAAAGATTCAAATCTGTGCCGACAAAACTATTTTAACTACAATGGAGTGCACAGAGTATAATCTAAAATCTAATACAACGTACTATTTTCGAGTACGAGCGCATACTAAAGCTGGTGCTGGTCCTTATACAGATTTAATGAACGTATCAACGACGCACGAAAATCCGATATCTCAATTATTGATTGCAGTGAATAATACTATTGCAATATGGGATCTGGATTCAAGAACCTACGGCAATCTCTTTACCCTTAATAGCAATGTTGATGCAATAGAAGTGGCTTACTCTGTAGCAGAACATAAAATTTATTGGATCCAATCGATTATTAATGGACATAAGTATATACGAGAGTTAATGATAGGGGATATGAATAAAAATAATATTACAAAAATAACTAGTTTAAAAAAAAATTCATACAATCTCTGCATCGATTGGATAGGAAGAAATCTATATTGGTTAGAATATGACGACTCAACGATATACATTACAAAGCTGGACTTAACAATGTGGCAAAATGGCATAGTCAAATATGATAAGATCTTGAACAGAAACAGTCGTTATTTAACTATACAGCCGTCTGTGGGGTTAACTTTTATTCACTTGAAAAAATAAACACTTTTGTGTCTTTCAGTTAAGAATTAATATTATTTTCTAATTTTGCAGTAATATACTATGATCTTGTAATAATGATATAAAAAAACATAAAATTATTAATATAAAATTGTAAGAACTTAAGTTTATAATTTATTTAACTTCACGTTTAAAATTATGTTTTATAATACACATATATAATAATATATATATTTTCCAGATTTTTATACTGGATAGAAGTGTTTTCAGATACGCAGTTTGTAATAATGAAATCGGATCTTGATGGAAGAAATGTGCAATTTTTTTTAAAAACCGATATGACCTTTTGTACATACAAAGTATCATTTTTCGACATTTATTATAAAATAAAGCTTGACATCACAAATACAGAGGAGCCGCTAATATTCTGGAGAGAAAACCATAAATTAATTGTGGCGAACATTAAAATAAATAAATGCAATTCGATTTCAATTGCTGAAATGGGCACACAGTTTATGTCATATGTTATAAATGATAATACAAACATTTATTTAAATGGACATAATGAAAAAACATCAGATTTTTATCTTTATATGTTAAAAAAGGAGTATGCACTTGTCGACAGTGAAAAAAACGCATCTAAACACGTGCAAATAATAAAAAGCACGTATCACTTTACTCCCCTAATATCGTTTGGTAAATCATCCTCCTTACAACCATATCCTCGGAAGGAATGCTTTATACTTGATGAAAAAAATTATAATATTACAATAATAAAAATAACAGCGAAAAGTATTGTTTTGAAATTTAATACGACAGAATCGACTCGCAAGCGCAAATGCAAAAACAAAATACCAACTCTTAAATATATCATCAACGTAAGCTGTTTGAATAATAACCTTAATAACAAGTTCGATGAATTCTATATGCAGACATACGAGCGGCATTATGAAATTCAGAATTTAACACCGTTTACAAAATACAAGCTGAAGCTAGCTGTGAGCAATTTTTACTTTGATCAATTAACGATGGACCTGCAATTCCGATCGGAAGTCATACTAAGAACTAACGAAAGCAAACTCAATGCACCAGAAAATGTGAACGTTCAGGTTCTGACGCCAACTATAGCGGCAGTTTATTGGATGCTACCCACGAAACTGAATTGTGCGACAGTAACTTATAGAGTATATTGGGAAACAATTAACTCGGTGAACAGCACGCAACCGATAGAAAAGCCATTTATTAATAATAAAGTAGACAACAAATTTTTTACACTAATCCAATCGTTGCTGCCAGAACAGAAATACTTAGTATAGTACGTGTGTATCCAGCCAACTATACCAATCTCTATAATGACAGTTTGAGCAAAACCGTGTACACGTACTCGGAACCGAACAATATAACTTTGAGCGAAGTTAGCATAAACAATATGAATATTTCGTGGATTCCTAGCGTTAATCTGACGATACATTACATACTGGAATACAAAAATGATGCGATGCAAAAGTGGCAAATCGCAGATAATTTTGAGACGAATAATAAGACAGTAACATATTATATAGAAAACTTGCTACCGGCAACTTTATACAAGTTTCGTTTGATACTGACATACCCTGAGTACGAGAACTTTACATGGCCATCTGATGAAAGATTTATTTTTCAAACACATGGTAAGCAAATATGATAACATGTAAATATTTTAATACGATCTGTTTATTTGACATATAAATGTATTACAGAATTTTAAGAATTAAATATTTTTAATGATAAAATTATAAGTAGAAATATTCAAAGAAAACAAGAAAATTAAAACTATATTTTTATGTAATAAAGGTGATGATTCGATAATTCGAGCTACGCAATATAATTTAACATTGATGTTAAGCCTTGCTGCTATCGTTATTGTAACCTGCATCTGCTATCTTATTTATTGTTGTAAGTATATTTGATACACATTTCTTTAATTACAAATTATGATTAATGTAGTAAGTAGAGAGATTTTCTAAAAAAAAGTTAACTTACTTGTTAAAAGAGCAAAATTTAAAATTTGCAATTCATAATAATATTTATTAAATATATTATAACTTTATAATAGTATACCGACAACGCAAAGAAGGTAACGAGCAAGTTTTGCTTACGATTCTACATGAGGTACCTATCGGAAACATTTAGCTCAATACGCTATACTGTCCTGCGTTGCAATATAATTCAAATAAATTTATGCTGTCTAAAATCAAACATGAGCAAATCACACTAACGCAACTCCTTGGCAGCGGCGCATTTGGAACGGTAAACAATTTTCGCAACGTCATATTTTAAGCTCAAAACATTAATGCTTAGATATAGAAATGTGAAATACGCATTTCTTTCAATAAAAGTTACAGTAAAAGTTATATAAATCAACATTTTAAAAGAGATAGTAATACAATAATTTTTATGAGACATACATATGCACTTTATTCTTTTTTGTTGAATTATTTAAAATAAAATAAAATATATATGTATAATGTTATACGAATTTAACTTATCTTTTCTTTTTTAATAAAAGTTACATTAATTTTCATGATTTCGCAGGTGTTTCAAGGGAATGTCAAGGATTTAGAAGAACCGGGATCAGAGACATCCGTTGCCATAAAAATGTTATGAAAGTATGCCTCCGAGGAAGAAAAAAAGAAATTCTTGCAAGAGGCTAGGCTTATGAATCACTTTAGACACGAACATGTCTTAAGATTACTAGCTGTCTGCTTAGACGAGGATTCTCCATTACTCGTGTTGGAATTAATGGGAAGTGATCTGCAACAATATTTGAGAGAGTGTCGAATATTACAACCTTCTGATTTACACGCTTTGCGTCTACACGACTTGCTCGCCATTTGCGAAGATGTTGCGCGAGGCTGTTGTTATTTGGAAGAGATGCGCTTTGTGCATAGAGATTTCGCGTGCCGAAATTGCTTAGTGTCTGCGAGAGATCGCGAGAATCGTATCGTCAAAATCGGTGATTTCGGACTTGCCAGAGATATTTACAGGGATGACTATTACCGCAAGGTAGATATAATTAATTAAAAAACATAAATCTATTATAAGTATTTTTCTATTGTTGCGTCTTTATGATATTATTGTATATCTTTAAGTCAAATTGAATTTAAGATAAATGAAAACTATGTATATATTTTCATATATATTTCTCCAATATTTATTTATATATATAATGTATAATGCAATGTATTAGTAAACGTTTTTTGCTTAAGAATACTTATTTAAAAAATTGATAATTAGAATAGAAGATTTAACTTTATTGAAATTATATTTTAGGAAGGAAAAGATCTGCTTCCTGTTCGTTGGATGGCACCGGAATCCTTAGTGGACGGAATATTTACTTCTTATAGCGATGTTTGGTCATTTGGAGTACTAATGTGGGAGATTACATCGTTAGGTGAGCAACCTTACTCTTCCAGAACTAATCTCGAAGTGATGGATTATGTACGCATGGGAGGCAGGTTGCAGATGCCTCTCAACTGTCCATCCTTGTTATACCAACTAATGCAGCGTTGCTGGAGTGCAGCAAATGACAGACCAAACTTTAAATTTTGTCTGAACAATATTATAGCTTTAAGAAGCCACACAGAAGACGCAATATTGAATCCGACGCATCAATGAATATTATATAGCCGGCAATTAATTAATTGTTTGTATATGTGTATTTTAAGAAGAAACGATGAGTATTACATCAATGAGATATTTGAAATTATACTGTCTGTATTATACGTTTATATATATATATATATATATATATATATATGTATATGAATTGGTCATAGTCATTTCATAATTTATATTTATTTTTCAAAGATGCATAATAAACTATATATTTACTAGAAGTTGTTTAACTGCTCGAATGCAGATGCAGCCTGATCTGTCACAAAGGAAAATCTTAATAAGTAAGAGAAAGATTTAATTTGCGATTTGTAAATTACCTTTAAAGAATTTACCGAATGATAAATAAAATGGATATCATTTTAGAGATTGAAGTTTTATTTATTATCATATTAATTCAGTATCATAGCACAAAAATGACAAACGCTTTTTAATTAGGCCAAGTCAATGCTTTATTAGAAAGTGGTAGAGAATTCGGTACTCCGTAAATTCGCTAGTTGCATAGATGTTATCTTAGAGAAGGATCAAATGACTTCTTGAATGACGATTCCAACTTATCTCATTATGGCATTGCATGTTTATTTAATATTTTAAACAAGTAAGAAATTTTTTTCTCTATTTTTTCTCTAAGTAAGAACTATTTCTCTTAGTAAATAAACCATGGGAGCTTGACTTTCTTCGATTGTTGAAGGAATTTTGTCTCATAATTCAGTTTTTATATTAGTTTCAAATTAATTAATTAATTTCTTCTAATAAGTAACTCTATCTTAACTTGACTTTCTTTTTCATGAGTGCTTTCGTTATCACTAAAATTTCAATAATGTTTATATTTTAACATATATATGTGTGATATATATATTTTTATTATAATTTTCTTCATGATCACAAAAATTTTATAAATTCCTGTATTAAAAACATCTTATGAAATATTTTTTAATGCAAACGAATTTTCTGGAGAGCACAATGTTATGAACTTTTAATTTATGTCTGATAAAAATATGTACATACATATATAACACACACACACACACACACACACACACACATATATATATATATATATATATATATATATTAAGTGATAAATAGTGTATATAAATTCTCACACATATAGCAAAAGTGACAGCTTATTGCGCATATTATTCATAGATTGATTAATTGTCTCCAATTCGAAGTTCAATTGCACCAATTTTTCACTTCGATGTTTAGTAGCCGTTGAGCATGTGAATTATTTTAACTCAAATTTTCTTATTTTCTATATAAATTTCGTTAAATAAAAATAATTTAACCTGCAAGTTTTAAATAAAAATTAGTAAATTTAAATATATCTAGAGAAATAAAAATGTTTTAGAAATTACAAACAATTTTTGTAAATGTGTCACAAACTTATTAAGTAAAGAAAAAAATGAAATTAACGAAATCATTAATATTTTAAATTTTTTTTTTAAATCTAACAATTATATTATAATAATACATATTGTTTAAAAATTTTAATATATCGTCTGAATTAAATTTAATTTTAAGTTTTAATTTGATTATATAACATTGATTTTTGAATGTGTGACGTAAAATTAATAAACTGTATATACATTTTTAAAAAATTAAAACTCTCTTTAGTTTTTCGTATTATACAGTTTTAATTACACAAATAGTGTATTATCTGCAATATATAACATTCAATTTTCTCCATGAAAAAATCTTTTATTTGCGTAAAGTATATTAATTAGAGTTCACGAGAATACTTTTCTTCGTAACTTCTTGGACCGAAGCTTCAAAGATCCTCCAGAATCCCTAGATTTCCTGACGAAAACGTTATGGTCATTTTCGTTATCATTAACAGTTTTAGTAAAACATATAACGTTTGTAACGTTTTTAACATAACAATTTTCTCTTCTTGTAGATATTTTTATACTCGATCGGCTTTCATACGATTCTCGACTATGACCAATGTTCCATGTAATCTTCACAATGATTTAAATACCACTAATCGAATTGATGTTCCTCCATGTATCTCGATAAATTTTGAGTTTTCTCTTACTTGATAAAACTCTTACTTGATAAAACTATTTCAAATATTAATCCAAGATAAGGTTTTATAACATATTATTTACAACATATCACTATTCTAATTTTTTTAACATATTATTTTACAACTTAATTTGCAAATTAACGCTTAAAATTAACATTTAAAAAACAGCTATTTGATGCGTTTATTTGCTAATTAAATTTTCATATTAATATATTACATAAGTAAAAGTAATGTTTTAAATAATATGTTACAATATTTTAAACTGGATTAACATTTTTGACAGTTATAAACTGATTTCTCTAAAAAAAGTATTATTCGCGGATAAGATATTATAGCATATTATTTTACAACATATTAAGTAGGTATACTATGCCAATTCTAACCCACGTGGCTCCGAGGGGAGTGCGGGGCGCGGGGGTATCTCTCGGTGCGGGGAATGACGTCACGCGGGGCGGGGGAATCTCATAGGCGCGGGGGCTGACGTCACGCGGGTGGAGGGGATGTTTCGACAAAGGAGGGAGGGGAGTTTTCTGTGTGCAATATTTGTAGATGGATATCTTTACGACTTTTTTTTTTTTTTATGAGGGATCCTAGACATTTTCCCAAAAAGGTATAGAACAAGCGCCGACGATCGACAATTTTGTATCCTCATTAGAATAATTTTATTACGGAAGCGCCGATGTCCGGCTGCTCGAACTTGTCAACGGAGCGTTCTAGAATCCATAAAACTATGTTTTTCATTTTATGGACATTTTATCATTAGGAAAGAAATGAAGATTTTAGGGCCAACGCTGCGACGAACATGTTGAAACGTGATTAGGTGCAAAAGCGTTGACGTTCGGCAGCTTTGTACCCTCGCGGAAAATCCTCCATAAACGAGAGCGAAACATTTTTTCTTAATATTTTTAAGGAAGAATGCAACGTATCGGCGCCAACGTTCGGCTGCTTTGTACCCTCGCAGAAAATCGGTCGTAAACAGATAGCGCTCGATTTTATTACTATGATATTCCTTTGCGATAATTTTGAGAGGGATGGGGGTTGAAACTTATGGAGAGCGGGTCTGTATCCACGATGTTCATCACAAAGTATTCAGTATTCATATAGTAAAGAGCTAAGTGTCCTGTGCGAAGTGTTAGTGGCATAGTAGTGAGAAAGAAAATGGAAAATGATAATAATTTCGAAGCGATATTAGACGAGTCGTCTGACGAAGATCACGCGCTGTCGGATGATAGTAATTATATTAGTAATTGCAGTGAGGACCTTACGGATATTGACGACAAGGTAGTGGACAATTCACAAATCCTTGCGCTAAACGGACGTACAAAAGTTTGTACAATATACTTTTATTATTCGACGGGTACTGATCAAGCTCTATGTACTACATGTATGATCTCTATTCAAGACACATGTATGCTGTTCGGAAGCATGTGATTCAATTACACGACGCAGTGGAGAGTCGATCGTGCTGCAATTGTAGAAATCCATTGTATATAATAATTCCATGCAATATGTGCCCTATTTGCACACAATAAACTTTGGGAGATTGTGCTGGGACACTTAAAGTGAGAATTCTGAAAGTGAAGATGGCGTCTCAGGAAAGATTGAAGAACATTCCAGTGACTTCGATGGTGCATTATTTAAGAAATCGCGAACTTGATGTGCAAAAACCTCAAGCAAGAGATGTGACCCATTTTCTGCAATTTCATGAAAGGAAATTAATGGGAACTACCGTATGTAACTGCGTCACATCATCTAAACACAACCGAATCGCGTGTTTTCAGCGTCGATATCAAAAGGTATTGCACTTTTTAAGTGGACAACCGAAAGTTTGTAGGAACCCAATGAATATGACATTGCCACCATGGCCACTATTGCTATTACCATCCAACTCAGATGTGTTGCCATCCGAATCGGAGGAGTCGCCAGAACATAATATTCTGAACTCAGACTTAGAAATCGATGAGTCGGATGTGAGGGACGAAGATTGAGAGTGTGTTGTAAGTATTTCTTTTTAATTTAAAAATTGTTAAAATAATTAATAAAAATTTTTTTTTCTGTCACAGAAGGGACCCCTCGCAGTAGTCCCACGGCCGTCGTCTTGCCACCCCTACCATCGTCGGCACAGCCGCCCGACCGCCTCACCTCCGTTGCCGCCACCACTGCCCAGCCGCTGCTCCTCCGCTTGCCGCTGACGCATTAAAAATTTTTATATATTATAATATTTATATTCTTATCTTTATATTCTTATCTTTATATTCTTAGTGTTTATATTCTTATCTTTATATTCATATTATATTATTATATTCTTATATATTCTTATATTTTAAATTTTAAATTCACATTCATACGCGCACACACACACACACACACACACACACACACACACACACACACACACACACACACAAAATTATAAATATTACGCATACTCATTTTAAGAATAAAAATTATTTTAAATATTAAAAAATATATAGTTTATTTTAGAATAATTCCTCTTTCCATCTATATTAAGAATATTATTATAAAAGAATTATTATATATTAATATTATTATAAAATAATTATATATTAAAATATTATTAAAAATTCTCTCTCGCGTGCGCCTCACGCTATCTCTCTCTCTCTCCTCGCTGCGCCTCACGTCATCTCTCTCTCTCTCTCCTCGCTACGCCTCGCGTCATCTCTCTCTCATGGTCCCTAGCCTCTCGGTCCCTAGCCTCGCGATCCCTAACCTCTCGGTCCCTAGCCTCTCAGTCCCTAGCCTCTCGGTCTCTAGCCTGGCGTTCCCTCTTCCCCGCATGACGTCATCCCCCGCAAGGACCAAGCAACGAGCTACGTATGAGAGCTGGGACTGCTTACGGGTGGGAGAAAGATGGAGAATGGAAATGCATGCAAAGAAATTACATCATAATTTAGACTTAAAAACTCTTTATTCTTCTTTTAAATATTTTTTTTTTTTTTTCTTACATATTATGGACTAAAAAACTAAAGCTGTCAGCTCGCAATCGATGAGCTGATGCTTGTTGAAGGCGTCGCTAGCGCGTATTACATTTGATACTTCTTTAGGATTCGTTACATTGGGCGCGATATTTGAAAATTGCGTAAACTTGATATCGACTGTATTGGTAATTTTAACCAATCGGTCAAAAGTTACATCAATGCATGGATCGAGATCGAACATACGGTGTAACGTCGATTCGATCATCATCATGCATACATTTGAAGATTCAAGACTTATTAACTTGGCGTCGTTAATCGTACGAACTCGCACTGTTAACGGTCCAACGCTTATAAAACTGTAGGCATCTTTAAAATCGTTTCGAAGCAGATTCTGAATATTGTGACGTTGCTCGTAGAGTCCTTTCCACGCTTCGAGAGATAGTATCAGTTCCTTTCCTCGATGATCTCCTATGGCGATTTCCACGTAACTCGGTGGATCCACTTTGATACCAATTTCGAGGAATTTAAATTCCGTAGCTGTCAATGCGTATCGTCTGCCTAGTATACGAACCGCACGACGCTCCAACGAAATGCTGTAAAAATGAAATTAGTTTGAAAATAATACAATTTGTAAAAAAAAAAAAAAATATAAAGATAGAAAGAAGTTAAACTTACTCGTCACATTTATTCTCAAACGATGGAGTGTCATCACGACTCGGGACGTAATTATTCACACGTCTGCCGGAGCCACTGCTTCTTTTAGCGTAGTACATATTTCCAGATTTTAAAAGTGAACCACCAGTATGAACGGTTAACGCTACACTGATCGTATAAAATTAAGAATATACGTGACGCTTATTTTAAAAAGTAGTGGGGTAAATATGGTGGGAGATTCTAGAATACTATTGGCGCTATGAAATTTAGGAGAAGGGGAAACGGCACTCGGATAAAAAGAATTCTTAGAAACGATTCGTGAGGAAAGGATTGGGGAAGGGGAATAAGAGATAAAACACATTAATGTTTAAATATTTTATTTTTCCAAATCTTGCAATTCTTTCTGGCGTTGCGACCACCAGTTAAATATTTTGAATACATTTTGTAATGCGCAATTCTTAACATGTTTTCCACATCGCATAGTGTTTTTAACATCTAGATTATTTAGAGACTTGATATCGTCGTAATCAGCATCCAAGGTCTCAATAATGAAACCGTTTCCCGCATCATCCAATATATCGGCTAACCATTCTCGCTTCTCAAGTCCTTTTACATATACGAGAATGGGTTCTTCTTCTTCTTCATGTGGTCCACCAACGATAGCTGTTGTAATCAAACGGTGAGCCATGCTGTATGGAACGTTTCCATCTTCCCATTGCAATCCATGATGATTTCGAGTCAACCATGAGGCTTGGTGTCTCTCCGATTTTATGAGTACACTCCATGGTACAGGACATGCGAAAAAATAATGTGACAAAATAAATCCTCTTCTCAGGATTGCCGCTTCCTTTACAATGAATTGTTTATTGAGGATAAACCCCTGTAGATCCATAAATGTTGGTACGGACATGACGAGATCTCTCTCTCTCTCTTCGATGTATCAGTTAAAAAAGAAGAATGACAACCATCTCATAACACTTTGATTTATATTCTGCTATGCTTCCCCCTCTCTCTAAATTGTTGGTGCGTTTAAGTGATTTTGCGCACAACATTGGTCAACGGGTTGTACTGGATCACGCGATCGTGTATGATGAGACAGTACGCAGTGGTATTCATCGGCACATTCTCCTTACACTCGAATTCCAATCTCACATCCACGGTTGCGCTCTTGACCGATTCGTTTTGTCGAGAACAATCGATGATCACGAACGGACCGTTACGTAGAAACATTGAGACGGTGAGACTCGGCTCGAGATACTCGTATCCATAATAGTTCTTGCAGAAACGCGCATACGTATCGTACAGAATCGACCATCTGTTTTTATCGAAATCCAGATTCATATCGTCGTACGGATAACATTCCGAGTTCAGATAGAGTTTCACATTGGTCATCTTGCAATCGTCGAATCGACTCATATCTTCAGACATGATGTTTTTCCGACCTGTCTGCAGAGCGAAGATAACATATCGTGGCTTCTCCAGCTGAGTCGCTGTCTTAATGGCCCATGAATGCTTGGTTGTACGCTGCAATAGCGGATACTCATACAGATCCCACGAGCGAAAACCCATGCTGAGGTAATGTCCGCTTTCCAGAGCGCGCAGCATCGACAGCTTCTTAATCTCGCTCAATAACACATGTGGCATTCGCCATTGTATCTTGAATATGTTGATCACAGGCTCCAGCGTCGAATCTCCAACCAGACAATTGTTGTCGTTGCGCGATCGTATTAAGATTAACTCATGACGAGCGTTAATCACCACTCGTCTGTAATCCTCGCAAAATCCCAATAACATGTAGAGCGGTACACAAAAATTGAAGTTTCCATTTGCAGTAGTCGGATCAGTCCAGCCGGCGTTTCTCATAATCACGCTTCTATCGGATGATATCGTTACATAGTTTTTGAGCAAACTTGTTATTCCCACGTTTCTGTTGCGATCAATCTCCACGCCATCGAGTTCGTATCGAATCTCATCGAACATGAATGCGACACAATTATTTCCCAGTATCACAGCAGATCCTTCGGCTGGTTTATTTATCTTTAGTTCTCCCTCGATGTATAGGAAGCTTTCATACGGCAACGTATACAGATCCTGTTGTTGTATGGGTATTCTTATCTCATCACTGTGTCCGAATGTTGTGTTAGCGAACGGGTTGTACGTGTGAGTCTCGATCTTGACGATGCGATCGTCGAAGATTGGCTCGTCTCCAATGTTGAGGATGTCGGTCATTGTTCAGATGTTTCGCACCGCGAATCCCAAAGATTGTAAAAACGCAACGTTTGATGCGTTCAGTTTCTTTTTCTTAGTGCAACCGGATGATTGGATATTAGTGAATGTCGACGTTGTTGTTCTTGTCGCTGGCTCCGTAAAGATTGTGTTATCTCTCGTGTCTTTCGATCCGTTCAACACGAGCATCTCATACACCACACACGTACGTTATCGCTGTCGTCGTCGTACGTGCAATCTAATGGTGATCTCTTTTCCTCGAAAATCGAACAATCGTCTGTCCTGGTCGACAACGCGTAACGTTAAATCCGTAATGCTCCGCACGATGATCGGCAGGTAAATGATGTGTGCCGGTGTTTCTGATATCTTATATCCTGGTGGTACCCTCGGTGAAAATTCATGTATCGTATGAACGAGTTTGCCGTTGCTGTACGCACCCGCGGTCACATTACATTCTACGCGGATAATGTTCACGTTGATAATATTAATCGGCATGTCCGACTTGTACCATTTTCGCGGCTGCAGTATACGGTTCGAGAATCCTAGCAGCGATCCAATGTTGTTAGGCTTGCTAAAATTCATTCTGCAGGCGCATTTGATCTCGCTCCTCATCGTATTATAATTAGCGTGGAGCACTATCGGATATTCTCCATCTTCAAAGTCACCGTCCTCATTCGTCCGAATATGCATGGTGTCAGCATGTTTTTTATCATCGTCACGAACAGCGTGTCGCGGACGTTTTCGTGAAATTGCATGTTTCAAAAACTCATGTATCGCTTGCAGCTCGTACGATCCCTCGGGAATCGTAATTTCCGCGTCATCTTTGCCAAAGTAAAATTTATTATTCGAGGAATTCACGTTCGATATCGTATGATAAGTCTCAAAATCCGCTAGACCTAGCTCGTATTCATCGTCGCTCAAATCTACAGCGGGAAAGTAGTTTACCGCGAGAACACTACTCTTCCCGGTCAGTGTGAATGTCATAGACATGTTGACAAAACTGTTAAACGAATACTGAGTTAAATAGCGCAATGTCAGTCTTTAAATTCACGTGCATCGACCGCTCGGAGAAACTGTAAGCACAATTGTCCACAGATGCTTTGATTGTAAGTTTGAACAGGTGTGTAATTGTATTGTATCTTTGTCACATTTAAATATCGCACCAATTCATTCGGCGGTCGAAGATTGCCGAAACTGTCAAAATATATAGCGCGATCCCCCCTCTTTGCATACGCTATCCAATGAGTACCCGATCCTTTAGCGTTATCCAAATTTACGATGCCGCTCTCATTTCGATATATACCACCGATTGGTAATGAATCACGCATGAAAACACTTCTAAAATACGGAATGTGCATACGTTTTGCCAGTTGTAGCAATTGTATGTTGGTAGTTACGCCCTGAGGCATTTTTAGCGTCTGTTTGACGTTTTTTTTTCCCCTTTTTTCTCGTTGAAACTCCTCGTCCGTGTTTGTATGGAGCGAGATACAATCCGTGACCTTCCATGGAGTGATTGTGACGTAGCATCTCTTGCAACTGACGTTGTGCAGCTTTTCCGTCGTTCACCATCTTCGCTACACCAGCCGCTCCACCGACCAGAGATCCGAGCGCGCCCAACATTGGTAGAATCGGTAATACACCCCCACGTTTCGCTACCGGAAGTATTCGTTTCTTCGTCATCTTTTTCTTCGTCTTCGTCTTTGTCGTCTTCAGGCCCATACCGAACTTCGTCTTGGCTTTCATCGCTGCCCAGACAGCTGTGGCGGCGGCTCTCTCACCGAGAGTCGAATCTCTCGCAACGATGCGAGTTTGCGCTTCTTTGGCGAGTATCCTATCTGCCGCGTGTCTCTCGATGAGATCGTTGCTTCGAGAGTACGCTATATCGTGTTCACGGCACGCCGCGTCCAATGGGTTGATACCTCGATCGCCTCTGGCTAATCGCTTTTGTAGTCGCGTGCCCGGACCGCAAAACTGATAGCCGGGGATATGGAATTCGATCGGAAGTGCGTTTATCGCCTGATTTAATAGGCCCCTACCTATTTTCGTTGACATTCGCTGCAATCTTTTATCATCGGCGCTGGACCGTCAATGTGCGTTCGCTGCCACGGTCGATTGTAATGTTCGAAACAGCGGCGATAAGTTTGAACCTCCAAATCCGCCTTTATATGTTCCGGAAGCTTGTCCCACACGCAGTGAACGTAATTGCCGCACATTCGCAATAAAACTGTTTTCGACACAAATTGTAGCTGTTCGGCGCTCAAATTACAAATATCGTAAGGACTTGATAGCAAGACAAACATTTTTTCGTTACTGAGCAATTCGCGGTTCCGCGCAGCTATAAATAGGCAGACGTTCGATCCAGTCAGGAGTGTGAACATGAATTTCGTGCGACAACCTTTCGCGATACGCGTGACGAATTACGACGCCAGATTACGATCGATGGGGGACAACGCGGAGATGCGTAGACACGGTACGATACTGCCGACTACTATACGCGCGATCGTTTGCGGCCCCTCGAATTGCGGTAAAACTAACGTGTTGATTAAATTGATAGAAAGCCCGCACGGCGTCCGCTTTGAAAACGTGTACGTGTACTCAAAGTCGCTGCAACAGCTAAAATATCGGTATCTGGAGAATTTGTTGACGTCGTTCGATGAAATCGGCTATTTTACATTCTCCAATAACAGTGACGTCATTCCACCGAGCGAAGCATGTCCAAACTCGATTTTCGTTTTCGATGACGTGGCGTGTGACAAACAAAATACGATAAGAGAGTACTTTTCAATGGGACGCCACTCGAACGTCGACTGCTTCTATCTCTGTCAGACATACGCAAGAATACCGAAACATCTTATACGCGACAACGCAAACCTGCTAATCTTGTTTAAACAGGACGGTACCAACTTGAAACATGTGTACAACGATCACGTGAATACCGACATGTCATATGAGGATTTCAGTGAATTATGTCGTACTTGTTGGCAGCAAAAGTATGGATTTCTAGTGATAGATAAGGATAGCTCGCTTACGAACGGCCGATACAGGAACGGATTTAACGTGTTCGCGATACCGCAAAACAATTAGTCGTTGCCGATGTTCTGTCGAGAGAGGTGAAACACGAGCGTTCGACACTCTACCGACATGGCTGAGAACGATAATATTCGCGAACGTGAAAAGATAGCGAAGGAGATTGCGAAAACGAGTGAAGCAATCCGCAAGAAACATCGCGCTTTGAAGACCGGTAAGATCGATGACGATATCGCGGTCAAGACCCATTTTAGACCTATTATTGAGCCGCTACAAAAGATTGTCGACAACTCGATCGCGGTGAAAAACGAGCCGGAAAATACCGCAAAGATTAAAATCTTACCCATCAAGCGGTACAAGGAGGAGGAGGAGGAGGAGGAGGAGGAAGAGGAGAAGGATGATGCGACACCGAAAAAGAGGAAACGGTCAAACCCGAATCGCTCATCGACACCGCGTACATCGAATGCTTTATTGGATGAACCGATGATAAGCTCTACACCGTTCGCAACAACGAGAATCGTACAACCTATGATACCCGAAACACTCGCAAACGAAAATGTTTTCGAAACCTCGGGCAGCACGCTCGAAACATCGTTTGTTCGAAACACATTACAAACGCTGGAAAGTCAAGAAATGTTGCGAAAGCACTTGGGACCACTGGGACAAGAGTACATGAACACTCTCCTCGGTGGCGACAAAGAAAGGAAAATCGATCACGTGTACGGTGTCTATTTCGACAAGGATGAAATGCGTCTCGGTAACAAACGATTCGACATTGACAAAAATGACTCTATAATTATAGACGAAGTGAAGTTACATTGGTACACCAGGATTATACGAATTGATCTTCAAGAGAATTCCCGATGATGACATTTACACGGAGGATGATATGTATAAATACAAGAGCATATTATTGGCGACGAACGCGCATAAACGCAATTATGACACACAAGGCCAATTACGAAGCAACAGGGGATACAAGTACAAACATATAATCGCACCATTGATATCGATTGAAAAGAAAAAATCTGGAAAGGGAGTATTCATGTCTCACGCGATGGCACTAACCGACAATAAAATCGATTACATACACTGGGATGACCCCAACGAGCTAGTGGATCGGGTACGATTGCTGGACGCTTCGCGCCGAGCTGGCCACAACGCTCACGACAATGAGATCCTATCGATCATCGAGGAACTTCGCGAAGCAGGCATTATTATAAATTGAATGGTGTCTCGACAAATCTAATCAGTCGATCAGCGTCACTCGTATCGGGGGAAAAAAAAAAAATGCCTATCAACAAATTTGGATTATTCGAACCAAGAAATGATGCAACCGGCACAAGCGATCATTGGGATAAATTGGTGAAAAGTTACGTGCGCAGAAACGCTCTGTGTCGTGTCGCTACAGACTATGATGCAAGATCGCGCAAGATTCGTCGTGTAGCGCAACCTGAAGCTGACACTGATGCCGTCAACAAACTGTATGTGGAATCCTGCGTTAAAAGATTGATGAATCAACAGAAAGAATCAGATGAGAAGCTGACTTCGTTCGAGAAGGATGTGCGGGCAATACAGATTGTGATAAACGAACTTCAACGCGCGGCTAACGCTAACTCAGAAACGGCTATCAACTTGAATGAGCAGCAGTGAACGGGTTAGGAGCGGCTATCGAACGGTTATCGAACGGCTACGAACAATTATCGAACGGCTACGAACAATTATCGAATGGCTACGAACAATTATCGAACGGCTACGAAGGATTATCGAACTGCTATCTAACTACAATGAGTGGTAGTGGTAGTGAACGGCCTAGCAACAGCTGCGAACGAGGGTACGAACAACTCAAGCAGGGTTGCGAACGAGGCTACGAACAAGTCATTAAAGATTACATACAAGGCTACAAACAACTCAAGCAGGGCTGCGAACGGGTCAGTAACGGCTGCGAACGGGTCAGGAGAGGCTACGAACGGGTTAGAAACGACTGTGAACAAGGCTGCGAACGAATCAAGAACGATTTTCGAATGGGTCAAGAACGGAAGTAAACAACGCAAGAACGGCTCAAGAACGGCTCAAGAACGGCTCAAGAACGGGTCAAGAACGGCTACGAACGGGTTAGAAACGGCTACGAACGGCTCAAGAACGGGTCAAGAACGGAAATGAGCGTTAAAACAAGCAGCGACAAACGGCGATCGAGAAAAACCGACGAAGCGATGAAACAACATAGTTTGGAGAGACGGCAGTTGGCGAACGAAGTGCACGCCCCGGCGAGAAAAAATTTTCCCCGAAGACACGTCATAGTGCGGGGATACGATGATCTGTGGCAAGCCGACATCGTCGAGATGCGTCCGTATTCTCGTTTCAACAAAGGTTATCACTACATACTCACCATCATCGATGTGTTGAGCAAGTACGCGTGGACCATACCACTCAAGAGTAAAGGTGGAAGCGAGACGGCTGACGCTATCGCCGAGATAATTCGAGATAGCAAGAGATCCCCGAGAAACATGCAAACCGATATGGGGAAAGAATTTTATAACGCCGACGTGCAACGGCTTATACGGAAACATAACATCAATCACTATTCTACATATTCGGTATTGAAGGCATCGGTCGTCGAGCGATTCAATCGCACGCTGAAGAACGACATGTGGAAGATGTTTACGCTGAATGGAACTTACAAGTGGATCGACGCGTTGCCGCGGCTCGTATCGGATTATAACGCGCGCAAGCACCGAACAATCAGCATGCGACCCGCCGACGTCACCCCCGCGATCGCTGATAAACTTTTAAAAACAGTATATAGTAACATAAAGATTGCCGCTCCGGCGAAATTCAAAGTAGGTGACCCGGTACGCGTTAGCAAGTACAAGAAACTTTTCGAGAAGGGTTACACGCCAAATTGGACGACGGAGGTTTTTAAGATTGTTAAAGTGCAGCGTACTAATCCCGTAACCTATCTACTCGAGGACTATCGCAAAACATCTGTCGCTGGAGCGTTTTACGAGCACGAGTTGCATAGCGCGAATTATCCGGACGTATATCTCGTGGAGAAAATACTGCGCAGGAGGGGTGACGAGGTTTACGTGAAATGGCTGGGATTTGACAATTCGCACAACTCTTGGATACATAAGGATAATACAATTTAATTCATACAAACTGTATTTATTAATTACTCAAAAATTAAAAAATATATAATATGTACAACATATAAAAATATATAAGATCTTTATTAATACATCCTTTCCGTTACTATATGAAATACATACACATATGTTACATAACATTATATCACACATACATTATATTACATTATATTTTATAAGGGTATCTGGTAATGTCCCCATGGTAATGTGTCGGTCGAATCAGGTATGATATACTGCTTATCGTCGTACGGACTTAGAGCAATTTTCGTCTCGCGAATGGTGTATACTTCATGCAATTTCGATCTAATACATGACTGACTACGTGTCATTTCAATCTCTTCATTCAGGCACCGCGTATAATCGTCGAATGTTATCGTTCTCGCGACAACGTTACTTTTGACACCTTTAACCTTTTTTGTATCTTTCTTACCATCTACTCGCAAAGCGTACATTTTTGCTCTAAGTCCTACAAATTCAGTCATTATCGTACCGTTATTTTCATCTTTCATTAGACCTGGCACCTTTTTATTCACAAGCGGTATACCGTACGCGTTGTCAATTGGATAATCGCTCGTATCGAATCTAGCGATATCGCGTTTCATATTTTCATACACGTCTTCGCATTTAATATGATATATTAAACTATCTGTATCGGTGTACATTACCCGACATCTGTCACGATAGAGCGGTGACATGTACTCGTAGTGAAATTCATACAGACACACTTTCGATATATCGAGTATACACATACCAACATAGATTGGTTTGTTAAATTTTACTTCTAGTTTACGTAATTCTACAGCAATTAAATTTTCCGAAAAGACGCTCCTGCTATGGAAATTTGGTTTAGCAATCATCGCCTCTGCTCCGTATCGTCCGTCCCACTTTGTCAATAATTTTACATCGACACGATTACGCACATTTTCCATCGTTTTGCCAAATACCGCATTATTCATCAATTTGTATAAATTTTTTTCGAAATAATTTTTTGCTTGCGTTCTAAATTGCGTATTAAGTTCAATGTAACCGCGAAGCCATGTGGATTGAGTGAATTGTAATATGCGATGTATTTTTGTAACTTGAAGGCCGTGATGCGTACATTGCTGCAGGTTACGGTAGTGTATCACGTAACGCTTTTTATCGTATAATGTCGCGAGCAGCTTATCTTCCCGCTTACCGGGTGGTTTATCGCGTGTCGGGCAAAACGGTAGGTCAGTGTGCGCGTCGTGAAGACATTGTGGATATTCTAAATCTACTTCGAGGATATAGCCTATAGGCGAATCGAGCGTGATAGATGATATATCAAAATTAGATATGTCATCGACCCATCGAAAATCGGCGTAAGGCAACGGTTGGCACATTGCCCATCCATACAAATTATTTACATCTAAATACATTAAATATGATGATGGTTTCGACGGATCATACGATTGCATGTACTTGTTATTAGCATGGGTGTATCTATTAGAACATTGACTTAAACCACCGCGTATTCCCCGTTCGATAAACATAACCATATCGATATCGGTAAGTAATTCGAATGTTATATTTGTGTGTTTTAACATGGCATCCCATGTATACCCGGGAAGAGTATAATAATATGCAGGGTCGAGTCCATAACTCGCGATGCAAGTGTCGCGAAAGTTTTCAAAAATATCTGCTAATAACATGACATCAATTTTTAAATATAGATCACTATATTCGCCTAGCGTTCTAAGGGAGAATCGGTTCCAGACGTTCTCGGCGTGCGCGTAATCGCTCTCGGATATTGTGCTACCGGTCAAAGAACTGTAAAATGATTCGCGCGGCGGTAAACATGTATCTTGCAATTTGTCGATACAATCTATATATTCGTATGGAAAGACACCCTTCCGTGTTAATAGATTGAAATTTTCTGTCGGTAAATTTTGAAATTCCGATTGTAAAATTTTTAGTTTCTCTTTATTCAAAAAAGATGCTAATTTATCAAGACTTGCAGCGAGAAATTTATATGAATCGATAAAACGTAATTTTATATGATTTTTCGAATTGTCTTGTGTCAATTTAACAGTCTTTGTAAATGAAATATATTTTTCCTTCGTTATCGGAAGTAATTCGATTTCCCCTTCGAACGCTGTAGCTATATTCTCGATAATGAAATGCGCGTCGTAACCGGATAGATTATGGAAAACTATTGGAATACAAAAAGTTTCTTTATAATTTAGATTGCAATTTGAGTGCGCGGGACCTCTGTATCGTCCAGTCAGATGGCAATGATCGCGTACGCGTGTATCGTCTTGTACGAATGGTTTTTCGCATATATGACAATGCGTTGCGCTGTGAAATTTTTTCCACTCGTCTAATGTTAAATTTACCATGGGAACATTTGTCGTTAAAACAGTCTTTATACGTAACGCTAAATTTTTAAGTTCTTCAGCGAACCATGAAACGCAATCAACGCTACGGCGAGAAATATACGCGGATAACGAGTTGTCGTACGAACAATGCATATAATAAGCGATGCTGAATACCTTGTGATGTTGATGTTGATAATTTGTCGCTTCTTCGGTCTTTGCCAAAACGCATTCCAAGTCGGCGTACACTACAAACGGAAGTCGCTCCTTTCTGTTGTAGTTGTCAAACGATAACCACTTGTCTTTATCGCTTGGTAACCGGATAGCGCAGTCGTTTATCTTTCCGCAGTCTACTGTATGTGACTGCAACTTGTTCTCCGATCCGAAATAGTGCAAGCATCTATGAATGAAAAAAAAAAAATTACAATTTTATTTACAATTATATTTTAATATATAATTTGCAATAAATATACACACCGATCGCAGATATATTTCTTGTGACCATTTTTGCTCAATTGCGTATTCACAAGGCGGGATAGATTCTTGATCCACGCGAAATGTCCAACGCTGTTACTGTCTTGCACATACAGCAAGTTGACATGCTTGTCTTTCTTTTGCTCCGAAAGACGTATCGGGACGATGTTATTCTCAATACTATATACATTGATGGAGATATTATTTGCTAGTTCAAACTTTTTAATTTGATTTATGGTCACTGGAAATTCAATGTCTTGGAGATTCAGCACTGTCGTGTAATGAGGATATGACGATGTTCTCTCATTATATTTTGCAACTGGATGCAGAGCGGCCACCACTGACCACGCGAAACATGCATTGTCCGTTGATCGCACGTTCACCACCGCTCTCTTTGTCACAATTTGTCGCGGCAAGTTTAGATAACACCCTGCGCGCATTGAATTATACTTGTTT
Source organism: Prenolepis imparis (assembly GCF_030444845.1). Classification (NCBI taxonomy): domain Eukaryota; kingdom Metazoa; phylum Arthropoda; class Insecta; order Hymenoptera; family Formicidae; genus Prenolepis; species Prenolepis imparis. Next base: position 2,615 of record NW_028141355.1, on the reverse strand, counting down.
ATATTTATAGTCAAGTTAATTATTTGTGACAACGCCCAACCACTATCGCGTTCTTGAAACTCTTCTAGCGATGCTAGCGTGGGCTCGATAACGCGGCGCTCGTACCACTCGTGTAAATCGGACGTGCGAAAGAGTTCATAGTTTTTTGTATTGACACTTTTGTTGGCGCGTTTATCACCGGACACAAACTCGCCATTAAACACGGTGTTCACTTTTACATTAATGTGTTTTTGCATCACTTTCTGCACGTGTTCGATCACAATGTCTTTGGCATCTTCGAGAAATTGACGAGGTTCGATGTAATTATTGTTTATTACCGCACCGGTTAAGATGCGGCTCTCGAACGCCGTATCAATCTCTCGCCAAACTAGTCTTTCCGCGTTATTGTCGCCACTGTATTCACCACCACTGGATATAAATTGTTTCTGCAATCGAATTTTTGCACCCTCGAGTCGCGCGATTCTAGCCACCAAAGATTGTCTATTTCCAATCGAGAGTCGCGGACGCTTGTTACGGCTGTTTTCTTCGAGCAAATTGATAAATTCCTCGCAGCGCAGCGCCCATGCAAAATATTCACCCAAGGTGGTGACTTGGCGGGACCGCTCCAACAGATCGCGTTCGTTCTGCTCGATGTTTTCCATTATTTCTTTTATTCACTATTATACCACTAACACTTCTAATACAAGAAAGTAGCCACTAAACTTTTTTCACCGCTGCATCTATGCGCTTTCAAATCGTACTATGGTTTGACGCGCTCTCATCCTCCTTATATATATTTCACCTAATTCTATCTTCTTTTCTAACATTTGGCGTATCTCAAAAGATAGTTTCCCGAGATATTGGTTTTATGGATAGAGGAGTAAGGACACAAGCAGCCGAACGTTTGCGCCGATACGTTGCATTCTTCCTTAAAAAATATTAAGAAAAAATGTTTCGCTATCTGTTTACGACCGATTTTCTGCGAGGGTACAAAGCAGCCGAACGTTGGCGCCGATACGTTGCATTCTTCCTTAAAAATATTAAGAAAAAATGTTTCGCTCTCGTTTATGGAGGATTTTCCGCGAGGGTACAAAGCTGCCGAACGTCAACGCTTTTGCACCTAATCACGTTTCAACATGTTCGTCGCAGCGTTGGCCCTAAAATCTTCATTTCTTTCCTAATGATAAAATGTCCATAAAATGAAACACATAGTTTTATGGATTCTAGAACGCTCCGTTGACAAGTTCGAGCAGCCGGACATCGGCGCTTCCGTAATAAAATTATTCTAATGAGGATACAAAATTGTCGATCGTCGGCGCTTGTTCTATACCTTTTTGGGAAAATGTCTAGGATCCCTCATAAAAAAAAAAAAAAGTCGTAAAGATATCCATCTACAAATATTGCACTCAGAAAACCCTCCCTCCTTTGTCGAAACATCCCCTCCACCCGCGTGACGTCAGCTCCCGCGCCTACGAGATTCCCCCGCCCCGCGTGACGTCATACCCCGCGCCGAGAGATACCCCCGCGCCCCGCACTCCCCTCGGAGCCACGTGGGTTAGAATTGGCATAGTATACCTACTATATTACTATCTTAATATTCTTAATATATCATTATTTTAACATTTAATTAACAAACTAACGTTTCATTAATATTTTTTGACAGAAATCAGCTATTTAAGACGTTTATACGGATTTAATGAACGTATCAACGACGCACAAAAATCCAATACCTTAATTATTAATTGTATTGCATAAAAGTATTCAAATGGGATCTGCATTTAAGAACCTACGTTAATGTCTTTAATCATTATTTTAATACGATGTTTGAATTCGCTTGTTCGATAGCAGAACACAAAATTTATTGCAATAAAGTAAACTAGAAATTTTTGATTATAATGAATAAAATGTATATGTCAAGATCTTTTCTTATTTCAAACCGGATCTTACTTTAAAAATGCGCTTCTATAGGATATACATATACATATATATATATATATATATATATTCTGTTTCTTAAATTTTGTGTCTCTTAATAATGTGATATTGAATTATGGGTAAAATCAAAGGTAAAAACCATGGAATATTTTTCTTGTAAAATATATCGAAAAATATTAGTTTTTTTCTTTAGAAGTATATTTTTATTTGTAATATATGTATATTGTATTTTTATATATTGCAAAATTTTGACATGTAAATATCATGTACATTATATATTAATGCAAATTAGAGGTGTGCGAATCATCGTTTTGTACGACCGGATCGAATCGAACCGAATCTCTAAAAATATACTCGAACTCGAGTCGAATCGAAACTATAAAAATTCTTTCGAATCGAATCGAATCGAATCTTTTTAATTCGAGTGCGAATAGAATTTTAATCAATTTTTACTGATTTCAATACATGCTAATTTGGACGTAGCAAAGTATGTTTCTTCAATGACATTAGAAGTCTATTTTTAAAAATGGCCAAAACGATAAGTCGTTGTATAACTTCCTCTGAAAAAATCTGTCACTAATAACAAAGAGAGTGCTGTGTTAAGTGACAGAAAATTCATAAGAGATATTAAACGTTGAATGTTCAAGTTTCATAATATATATGTGATAGTTTCGAAAAGACTTGCAATGAAATTAATATTT
>NW_028141354.1:0-69763 GCF_030444845.1 Prenolepis imparis | reverse complement strand
AAGCAGTGGTATCAACGCAGAGTACTCCTGTTTGTGGAACAAGCAGTGGTATCAACGCAGAGTACTAAATTTAAAGAATCGCGCGTATCACGAACTTGTCGAATTTTGCAAACGTGCGGTTTATCGCGGCGCGAATAAAGATTTCGTGGAAAACAAAATAAAACTGATACACGATAACTTTCGCAAGGAATTGAAAAGAATCGACGCAACCAAGAGTGCCCAAGGTTGCGCGACGGGGGATGAAAACGCGTGCGAGCGGAAGCCGAATCTTTGGTATTTCGATTTATTACTGTTTACGAAAGAGGAGGAGGAGGAGGAGAATGAGGAGGAGTCCGGCGCGAACGGCATCGAGGTCGAAATAAGCGACTACTGTCCGAACGACGAGGAAAAGCGCGATGATCGCGCGAAGGAAGGAGGGGGGGGGGGGGAGCGGACAATAATGTTGTCGAAACACCAAAGAATGACGAGGAAGTTGTTGACGGATGTCGTCGGGTTGACAATGGTGTTGAGAAGGAACGAGAAACGGTAAGTCTCTCCACCCATCCATCCATAATCTTATTTTCCTTTCCTCTATAATTTTAACTCGCTACGATACTTCAATCGTGTTCCGATCGATACGTAATATTATTATCGTCGTCTAATTGGTTTTTTTTTTTTTTTTTTTTTTTTTAGAAAAAAACCAACAAAGAGAAGACACTCGTCGAGAATCCGAATAATCGAGTCGCGGTATCGCCGAAAACTAATGTCGTCGAAACGCCGAAGAGCGACGAGAAAGCCGACGACGTCGGCGGGCCGATAATGGTGTCGAGGAGAAACGAGAAACTGTAAGTGTTCGTCCGTAATCTTATTTTCCCCTCCTCTATAATTTTTAACTCGCCGCGATATTTCAATCTCATTTTCCGATGTGATTGATATAATATTATTATAGTCGGCTAATTTTTTTTTTTTTTTAGAAAAAAACCCAGAAAGAGAAGACACTCGTCGAGAGTCCGAATAATCGAGTCGCGGTGCCGGCGAGGACAATTAACACCGATGTCGCGACATCGTCGAGATCTAGCAAGAGAAAGGCGTTAACGATTAACGTGAACTCTGAATTTATGCAGGTTTGCAAAAAACGAGCTTCGAAGACCGAGAGTCGCGCCATTCAGTCTAATACTAGCGAGTGCGAAATTGTCGGGATGAATGTCGCGAAAAAATTAGCGAGAATGAAGAGTTCTCAATTTTTATTCGCAGAAAAATTGATCAATTGTATTTTAATTAAAGGTGTATCGAATGAACTTACCGCGACTATGTTTATCAGCGAGAGACCAGAACTTTATGATATTTTAAATCAATACAATACACCTACCGCCGCTTCTTCCTTGATGACGACTTTCGCTTCCACGTCGTCGGGTGTTCCCCTACTACCGAGTATCTCGACGATCGAACGAAATTTTAATACCGTATAGTACAGGCAAATTGTCCAAAATAGACAAGAAAATTGCGAAGTAGTTGAAACTTGGTATAGACGTTTGAAAATATATATATTTCAAGGAACCAAGGAGTCCCTAACCACAAGGGGTGTGCCGGAGTTGCCATGTTTAAAAAACGTGGGGTGGACTGGATTTTCACGTGTTTAACAGGAAGTGGCAATTGAATCATATTAAAAAATTGTCCAAAAATAAGAATCACTCATTATATTGTGATCATTGTACGTAAGTATTACTTTTTGACATTTTTTTTATAATTAAACATTTTTTTATAATTAAACATTTTCTTTTTTATAATTAAACATTTTTTTTTTTTTTCGTAAGATATTTGTAAATTATAATTAGTCTTCCTCGTCGCCAATTCGTCAGAATAAAATGTTTTATGTTTACAAAAACATTGGAGTCGTATTATCTGTTTCATAAAAACGATTAACTGTTTTCAAAATGTAATAAAGAGTTTTCAAGTAATCTTGAGAATTTTATTTCTTAAATTTATAATAAATTATTGTATATATAATGTTTATTGGGAAAGATACGTAGTTGTTTAGAAGGTACTTAATAGTATTTGCATTATTTATATAAAAATTAAGAAAAAACTAAATACTCATTTTCCGCAGAAATCTAAATAAGGATGTTTCAACCAGTATGAACCGTTAGACGCAGTTAGGTATTTGTGCTCCTAGAGATAACCAACCTTTCATTGAAGGAGACTTGAGTAAAAGTCGATATTTTTGTTGTTGAGGACGGTCTTTAAAATGTTACGAGTGATGAATTTTAAATCTTATATAGCGCAAACATCTATTATCGATTTATATAGAATTTTTTTCTGTTAATTTTCTAATATTCTTTTAAATAATCATACTAATTGTAAGAAAAATAGCATTATATAAAACTATGCTTAGATTGTTATTCATCGAGAGAGATATTATGTGCTACAAATAGTATGTTTTGTTGTTTTTTTTTTTTAATAAAGAACATTGCGCATGTATAGAACATGAGAGCAAAAATAATCGGCTTTATTTTGATAATATTTTTATAATAATTAGAAGTTTTATAATATAATATGAAAAGAGAGAGAGATATTCCTTTGCTCCCCTGAGAAATAAAAATGATATAATTTTGATGAATATTCCAAACTATACAGATGCGGCCAAATGCATTTTACACATTTTTTCATTAATAAATATATAAATTGTATACATTTCTTCTCGAAATATCAACTATTATCCAATATTACATGCAGTTTCTAAAAGATACATAGTGAGAAAAATTGCTTGCTAATAATTATTAACTACTTGTATCGAGATAACGAGTTGCTCTCTCCTGCTGCATTAAACATTCTCCAATTATGATATTAAGTTCGTTGAAAATATTCATTATCATCTGTGAGATTAAATACATAACTTTCGCTAAACAAAAAATTTCAACGGAATGAGTTAATGAGTACAAGCGTTAAATGAGTGTTTACGATTTATATGTTTCGTCCGCGACACGTATTTCAAGTTACAAAATGAAAACATACGATACTACACGCACAGTGTCTACGACAAGACTGGCGCAAGCAGTTGGTCGACTGGCGGGGACCGTTACGCCGGTGGGGAGCGCGAGGGTCTTTATACCTGGATTTAGGGTCGAGTACACTATGTAATGCTCGGAACTCGTCGAATTCTTAAATAGAATATATTTTTGTATGAGTATACAAAGTTACAAAGACTTCGCAATTTTCTTGGATATTTGACGAATTTCGGTACAATTTGACTGTACTAGTAACCCCGTACGACAATGTTAGCAATAATTTGTACATGCAATTATAATCGAGTCTTCTTAGCTCATCCGTATAACCGGTGTATATTATTATTTTATTTATATAATAATGTTATTTGAATAAAAAAATTTATCAATTTTATTATTTTTATCTGTATATAAATATCTAATTTTAAAAAGTACATCCATCGACACACACACACATGATGACGGATGATTCACCACACTAATATTCTGCCGATTCGAACTCGTATAATGTCACATTCTGATTAAAATATGACGTGGAATAAATCATTGGACAGTTTTTTTTCCCAGCACCTTTTTCTTCCCGAAGATACAAATGACGCGTTTAGCCGACATTGTCACACACACACACATACACACACACATCCATTTTACGTCGCCCGAACTACTACACGGCCACGCATTTACTTTCGATCCTGCGTGCGTTGAAGAAAAAAAACAATCGATTGGTTCGTGTCCGTGCTACGTCCATTTTTTCGTTTTTAAAATCATTGTTCGACACATATGTATCATCATACATTTTATATTCATAAATTATAGATAAAAAAATACATTTAAAAACATATATATATATTGTTACGTCCTGTGGACTGCACGATTCTTTTCTCCTCCCCGATTTACGCAGATTCGCGTTCCGCGAACATATTAATTATAAGACCGAAATTAGTTATAAGAATTAAACGGAGAAAGACAGTGATTGTGAAACAACTCGACCGGTGAGATTACGAAACCTACACTTTGATCAATAAGTCATAGGTAATGTTGAAATATCACGATCGACACACGCTATCAGCGGACCAAAGATCAGAATTAAGAAAAAACACTTCATACAAGAGAGCAATACGTTGCGCAAAAGGGATTAAAACACCGAACGTATGACTATGAGTCACAAGAAAAGAAGACGCCCTTTGCCCTATAAGAAGGGCAGACGAATAGTATAAAAGCAGTGAATCTTCCAAGAACGCTCTCTTTTTTTATTCCGCCTACGTCGTGGCAGTTACGCACTTGCGCACCGTAATAACCATTAGTGTAACGATCGGACTCAGCAATAATTAACAACCACCCAGCGTCTTCATCGACACATTCGAGAACTCGAGGGAACCCAGTAATCCTGAGAACCAGCCGATTTGTCAGCGCCGTTCAGCAACTAGATCACATCAAATAGTAAGTACACTCATTCAAACGTAATCCCGCAAAAACAAATAAAGTCCAACAACGCGACTAAAATCAACATAATTCTCAGTGAATTCCGTCGCCTGTAATGCGATCAAGCGCGCCCATAAGTGGAAGCGCAACGATTTCGGCCGTACTCCGCTGCGAGCGGAACGTTTAGTAGCACAATACTACCGCCTTAACGAAGAATTTAATTTAATAACCAAATACACGTACATTCCACGTTCTCCCTCTCCCTCTCTATCGTGTATTTCCCCAACCACCTGTACTTGTCTCTCCTTTTTCTTTTTGTCCAGTCCTTCGTCCCCCGACTCAAGACCATCCTACTCCCCCTCTCTATTTTCATCTATTCCAATAACTACAGATGACCCTGTATACTACCAATCTCCTCCTAGATCCTTTCGGAAACGATATCCGTCCAGTTCTCTTACCCCTCCCGTCATAATTATTGACGACTCTCCTCCCTCACCTCCTTCCCTCATAGATCTCACACATGAACCGTAACGATAAAATTAATTGTATCTACACACACACAATCAGACACATAACAGTACTTTAATATATATATATATATATATATATATATATATTCGTGTTCACATAAATAAATGATAATTTTTTGTTAATTAGTAAGTTATTCAAGTACCCATTACTCTATCCTGACCAAAAATCGCACTAGGTCCCATCCCGTGCAAAAGAGATTAAATTCTCTTGCTGAAAAGGGACCAACGAACGAATAGTCCCTTAAACAGAGTAAGAGCGGCCTTTGGGGTCGTTGACCTGTTTCAGGCATTCGTTCGACTCGAACACTCGTCCCGTCACGTGTATCGAGATTTAAGTAGTTACGCCCTTCCTTTGACTCACCCTTCCTCGAGTCTGGACGTAACATACGTTAAATTGGGGGCTCGTCCGGGATTGAAATGTGCGATCTTTGGGAATAGGAATGAGTAAAGGGACTAGAAGCACAACGAACAAAGACGAAATAGAAGAACTTTATAAAACTGCATTGACAACACCACATAGAACACGCAAATCTAAACCTAAACCATCTGATTCCGAATTAATTCACACATCCACACCTTTAGTACCTTCAACTTCGACATCTCGCCAAATAAATTTTTCGTTAAAAGATCCTTCCTCAGAATTCGATTTAACTGAAAATACTTTAGTAGCCGAATCGCCCGAGCCAGATTCCGACGATTCCGCCGATATAACTACTGAAATAATAAAAGATCAAATCGATAAATTTGATATCGAAAACGATCCCGAAAATTTACAATCTTTTAACATGGCGCAACCTAACCCCTTTGCTACCTTAAAATACGCGGTAGACGCCGTCCCCTTTTTTGACGGTAGTAACATTCCGCTAAATTATTTTATCGAGGGTTGCGAGGAAGCGAAAGTTATGCTTCCTAAGGAAGCAGAAGCTCAATTTACTAAAATTATAAGAACTAGAATAGTGGGAGAAGCGCGTCGAACAATTCGGGATGAAGATTTTGATACTGTATCGCAATTAACTACTTATTTAAAGAAAATTTATGGGCCCACTAAAAATGTATATCAGTTACAAGGAGAACTAGGATGTATTTACCAAAGGAATGAAGAGGATGTTGTCACTTACGCAAATAGAGTTAAATTACTTGGAAAACAAATATTAGAAGCATATCGAAGTTCCGGTCACATTGTATCCAACCAAAATATAAAAACAACGGTAGAAAAGGACATGTGTAAGTGTTTTATTAGAGGGCTAAAGCCCGAAATAGAGCAGAGAATCGCTAGAGACTTAGACGTACAAGAAACTGTCGCCGACGCCCTAAGGATAGAAAGAGAGCTTCGAGAGATGACAGGTTTGCGCCAAGGCCAAGGCGTTAAAACAGGCCAATCGCCGTACACTAATCAAGTGCGGGAAATCTGTCAGATCTGTTTCAAAGAGGGACATGCCGCAAGTAGCTGCAGGAAGATCGTTCAATTTTCCTTATAAGGGCACGATTTTCAAACGAATAACGGAACGCAGATTTTAATTTGTCCAATATGTAAAAAAACGCGGCCACAGTGCGGATAAATGTCGCCAACGCGATCCTCGCTCTCGTCAGTCAGTGAACGTAATTCAAGAAAAAAATACTATATGTCAATTATGTTCAAAAATCGGTCACGACGCCAAATCATGCCGGCAAAATACTTCCCTACAACCAACTAATAAATTGTCGGTTATTTGTCAATGGTGTGAAAGGCCTGGCCATTCGGCTAGTAATTGTTGGAAAAAACAGAACGAGGAAAGAAGTTTGGAAAATAGACCGAAAGTTTCATGTCAACTTTGCGATAGATTCGGACACGCCGCTAAGGATTGTCGTGTTAAAATAAATCAACAACTGACGGCGAAGAACGATACATTCTGCAGATATTGTAAAGAACGAGGCCATCTCCTTGAAAATTGTCACTTACGCAACGCAAGTAATAATCGTCGAAAAGAAAATAATCAGGGAAACTACACAGGTTCCTCGGGATCGGGTGCACAACGGGGGGCCGGACAGACTTCACACCCATCGACATCTCAAGAAGCCAAGTAGGCCGTCAGACCATCGACATACGACCCGTAACAGTAAACCTCGATAAACATAGTCGCGTGCCTACTGTTCAGGTCCAAATTAACGAAATACCATCGCAAATAACCTTTCTATTAGACACGGGATTCGGACCAAATATAATCAAGGAAAATTTTATACCTAAAACTCTAAAAATTAACTATACAAATATATTAAAATTAAATGGTATAAATAATCATCCCGTATATACGCTCGGAGAAGTCGCTTTATCTCCTTGGAATACCGATACCTTTCCACTTAGTATCTCACGACTTTCCGATCCCACAATCCGGAATATTGGGAAATGATTTCTTTAAACAAACATCATCGAAAATAGATTACGCTCAAAGGATATCTGACCGTATCCGGAATTAACATACCGTTTTTCTCACCGGAATCTATAATAGTGTCTCCGAGATCTGAATCATTATTTTATGTAAGAATAGAAAACCCCGAAATAAAGGTGGGATATATACCGAAATTAAAAATAGAACATGGAATTTACTTAGGAGACACTATTGTAGAGAACATCTCCGGAAAGGCGTACCTAAATGTTATAAGTACCTTAGACGAAGAAATGGAAGTCCGCGTACCCACTTTGCGTTTAAAGCCGTTGGATCAATTATTTGACGACCATAAGTCCGACGGTCAACAATTACGATGAAGTTTCATCTATAAATGAAGAACCTACGAACACCAACAAAACTTATATTGATATCCAAGACAGAGAAGAAAATTTCGAAGATGAAGAAATATTTACGGAAATAACTCGAAAGGCAAACAAAATTAATGTTGACAAGGGGAATAAAAATTCTCCAGAAAATTCTAATAATTCAAAAATCCTTGGAGAGGGAAGTTACCAAACCTCTCCTGAAAATTTTAATAATTCGAAAATTCTTGGAGAGGGAAGTTACCAAACCTCTCCTGAAATTTCATATAATCCAACAATTAACGGAGGGGGAAGTTACCAAACCTCTCCTGAAAAATTGAATAATTCTAGTAAAAGGAAAAATTATCAAATCTCTCTTAAAAATTTAAATGATTCAAAATCCCTTGGAGAGGGAAGTTACCAAACCTCTCCTGGAGGGGATATTTCTAGAATTTCGGAGGGAAAATTCCAAACCTCGACAGAAAATTCTAGCTCCGTCAATTGCGAGGAGGGAAGTTATCAAACCTTACTACGCGATTCGACACAATCTTGTTCTAATTTAAGAGAGAAAAATTCTTTATCATTTCTAGATATTAAATTTCCGAAAGTTGGATTATTCACAGAAGACCACAATGACAAATTAAAGTCATCTCATGTCACTATAAAAGACCTTCTTGAAAAGGCACAAAAATATAATTTAAATATTGAAAAATTAAACATTAAAAACTCTAAACGCATGAAAAACAAAACCAAACCGTCTTCCAAAGTTTCGACGTCTTTATTAAATAAATCGCAAGAAATTATAGATAAATTTATGCGAAAGCGAAAATCTAAACATAAAAGAAAACAACAAATTAACGATGCAAGCAACGATTTGCATAATTGCCTAGTGGTTTCCGACGAAAAGGAGAAAGACCGCTTTATACAAATTACCGAATTATTACGATTGGAACATCTAAATAAAAAAGAACAAGAAAGTGTAAAGAAATTAATAACAAACAGTCAAAACCAATTTCATATTCCCGGAGAAAATTTAACTGCAACTCATGTACTCCAACATCAAATACCAACCACAGATGATCGACCAATTAACACTCGTCAATACAGATTCCCGCAACTAAATAAAGAAGAAATAAACAAGCAGGTAGAGGAACTGTTAGAAGGAGGCATCGTAAAACCCTCACAATCGCCATACAATACGCCCATATGGATCGTGCCGAAGAAAGAGGACTCCAAAGGAAACAAGCGCTGGAGAATGGTCCCCGACTTTCGGGCTTTAAACGACAAGACCATCGGAGACGCATATCCATTACCTAACATCGTAGATATATTAGATCAATTAGGGGGCGCGCAATATTTCTCTGTATGCGATTTAGCATCTGGATTTCATCAGATAAAAATGGATCCTGCTGACAGTCACAAAACTGCATTCACTACTCCCTTCGGTCACTACGAATTCGATCGAATGCCTTTTGGATTAAAAAACGCTCCTGCAACATTTCAGCGCCTAATGGATTTAGTATTAACAGGATTACAGGGCGAAGAATTATTTGTTTATATGGACGACATTGTTATTTATGCTACTTCCTTAGAAGAACACGAACGAAAATATAACGCATTAATAGAACGACTTCGTGAAGCTAATTTAAAACTACAACCTGATAAATGTGAATTTTTAAAAACCGAAGTAACTTATTTGGGACACGTAATTGGCAGAGATGGAGTAAAACCAGATCCGAAAAAATTAGAGGCATAAAGAGTACATAAATTTCCCCGACCGAAAACCTCAAGGAACATTAAGCAATTTTTGGGACTTGCCGGATATTACCGGCGCTTTATTCCAAATTTCTTTAAACTAGCAAAACCGTTAACAAATTTATTAAAAAACGACACTCGTTTCGAATGGACATCAATTCAAGAAGAATCCTTTGAGATATTAAAACAAAAACTATGTGAAGAACCAGTACTACAATACCCCGACTTCTCTCGACCATTTATTTTAACTACGGATGCGTCAGGTTTAGCCGTAGGAGGAATACTCTCACAAGGGGAAATAAACAAGGACAGACCTATCGCATACGCTTCCAGAACACTCACGGACGACGAAACGAAATACGACACTTACGAAAAGGAAGCACTAGCCATAATATATTGCGTTAAATACTTCAGACCATACTTATATGGAAGAAAATTCACCCTAGTTACAGATCATAAACCTTTAATGTGGTTTAAAAACGCGCAAGACGCAAATATGAGAATACTTCGCTGGAGATTAAAATTAGCAGAATACGATTACGACGTTGTTTATAAGGCAGGAAAAACTAACGTGAATGCGGACGCATTATCAAGAAACCCAGTAGACCTTGAAGAAATTGATTGCAAAATAATAAAAGAACGAAAAACTTTAAATCCAAATAACCCAGAAGATGCAGAAATAATTTCCAGAATGTTGGAAGAAACCGATGACGAAGAAGAAGAAGACGACGATTTTCAACTATATCTGTCAGATACTGAAGAAATTGAAGAACCGATATTCGAAGAAGACCCCCCTGATAATAACGCTGATTCTATACCTTTTACCCCCGAAGAACTAAACGATCCTCCTGCGTCACAAACTATCGAAAAAACGCTAATACATGATCCTCCAAAACAAAACAGAATGCAAACAAGAAGTCAGACGACAAAACGAAATATTAAGAAAAATAATGAAAATAACAACAAAAACAATACTGAAAATATAGAAGAAAGAAACGATCCGCCAGACAAAGATCAGGATAACAAGGAAACAGATGGAAAAGAAAAGGAAGAAAGCGATGACGACGAAGAAGTAATTATCAATAAAAATTTAAAATCAAGAAATATAAAAATAAAACCTACTATCATTGAGAATAAAATAATTAAAAGCAACGTTATAGATTCTCGCGAACTATTATTTCTGCGAAAAGACAATGTCGCGTATTTTGTCGACATTTACGGAAAACCTTTAGACTCAGGATCTGAAAAACTCTTCGAAAGAAACGAACTCCCGAATATAGGATCCCTGGAGTTAGGTAAAGCGAAAGCAATAAAATACAAAACCCACTACCACATAGTCTTACCCATCAGTGAGACGGAACGAGAAGGCCCCACAGCGACTCTCAACCAAATTATCGCGGTCATACACGACTTACGAAATTTGACTGAAAATTTAAATTTAGAAACACTCAGCATTGCAAAAACAGAAATTATCAACAACGTTCCATGGAATAATATCAAATCGCAACTGCAATTAAGATTCATTAATTCCACTACCAAAATAATCATTTGCAACGGACAAATTAAATATCCACCGAAAGATCTACGATCCGTTATAATTGGTGAGATGCACTGTTCGCCGATAGGAGGACATCGCGGCGTCACTAATTGTAAGACATACAATAGAATAAAACACAATTACTATTGGGAAAACTTAAAACTAGATGTTCAAAGATACATACAACAATGTTTGCAGTGCCAACTGAGAAAATTGGTACGCGTCAAAACAAAACAGCCTATGATAATCACAGACACCCCAGGCTCTTCTTTCGACAAAGTAGCCATGGATATTTTCGGACCTTTATCCAAGACAGAAAGAAACAACGAATACATCTTGACCTTACAAGATCAGCTGACCAAATACTGTATGGGTATACCATTACAAAACCAAACCTCCGAAACTATCGCGGAAGCTTTCGTAGATCGTTTCATCTGTATATTCGGAGCGCCAAAGGCAGTATTAACGGATCAAGGAAGAAATTTTCTTAGTGATCTGATGAAAAAGGTTGCAAAAATATTTAGAATTCGTAAATTTCGTACAACGGGCTTTCATCCACAATCCAACGGCTCATTAGAAAGATCGCATCACGCATTAGGAGAATATTTAAAACAATATGCAAACGAGCAAAAACAATGGGACAGATGGATCGGATTAGCTATGTTCAATTATAATACTAGCGTACACGAAGCCACAAAACACACTCCGTACGAACTAGTTTTCGGAAAAATAGCACGAGTTCCGTCAAATGAACTTCTCCCACCTGAAGATAAATTAGCAAATTATGAAGACTATTTAATAAATCTTATCACACAACTTCACACGATTCAACGTAATGCGCGCGAAAACGTAGTAACAGCAAAAGTCAAATCAAAAAAATATTACGACAAAAAATTAAACCCTCAGACTTTTAAACCCGGAGATCAGGTATTCTTGTTAAAAGGACCGAAACCAGGTAAATTCGGAGACCAGTATACCGGACCTCATGAAATTTTAGAAATATTAAATAAAAATAATGTAAAGATCAAAATAAAGAAAAACAGCCGCATAGTACATCCTAATCGTTTACGAATATCGCACATCAAACCAATATCTAATAATAAATAACCAACTTTCAGATGGACCCTCGACTCAGGAGATTAACCGCACTATTAATTATTCTATTACAATATTTACCTCACACTATTGGAATAATAAGATACGACTGCGGTTCATCATCTGCTAATCTGACAACGTTATCCTTGCTAAATACTGAAGAATGCGATATACCTCAGAATAAATTCAACTTAAATTTACGTACAACTATTGCAGATCAATGAATTCGAAGCCGTTCAAGTCGTACAATGTAAAATCGAAATTGATAGACTAATCAAAAAGTGCGGAATGTTTTCTCACACCTTGGATGTACTTAACGGGAAATACTCATACATAGAGGAAATAAACCGCGAAACCTGTAAACGAATGCATAATCAAGGAGACTATCGAATGGGAACCACATATATAACGGGAATAAAATCAAATTCAACAACGGCACATCCAATAACCTTGGTCACGTTGACAACGACGGCTCATGTTATGGAAAAGCGTACTCCGACCCCTACGGAACATGGGCAGAAGTTGTCGTAATAGGAACTGTAACAATTACATTACAAGATTATACCGCCGACGTACGAATAAATACCAACAGAGTACAACTTAAATCAGGCGTCACGTGCGAATTCAGTTCAACACATTGCGTGGACGTTGAAGGAGGAGATACCTACTGGGAAACTATACCCGTAGGTCCTTGCAAGTTCAATAACTACGGCATATTATATGAGGGATACGCTCATAAAATAGTCGACAATGAACAACATCAAACGGTTTATTCTCTCACCACACAAGAAGCGATATTCGCTCTTACCAGCAAAGGAAAGCAAGAAGTTTGCGGATACTCTCTCGTACGAACAGAACATCCTAAACTAATGATTTTCGAAACAGTACTCGGAACCGTCATCTTTAAAAAACAATCACGCATCTCAAACCTTGATATCTTTACGTACATGAATTCGAAGTTCGTCTACGTAGAGAAGCATATCCGTACACAAATCAACCAACTTCATCATGATATTTTATTTCAACAATGTAACCTGGAGCAACGCATGTTACAAAACGCCTTAGCCATAGCCACACAATCTCCTGATATCTTCGCATATCACTTGATGAAAGGTCCCGGTTATATGGCCCTACAAGCCGGCGAAGTAATACACATAGTAAAATGCGTACCTGTCGAAGTTACACTCGCTCAAACAGACCGTTGTTTCAATCAATTACCCGTACTCCGGGAAAATCGAACATATTATTTAACACCACAAACTCACATATTATTACGACAAGGTACACAAACTACGTGTAATACGTTAGCACCCGCCATGTATCAGTTGGGAGATTCCTGGTATAAATTTATGCCGAGACCGGTGGATACCATACCGCCCATTATCATGAAACCTTTAACCAAACCAGTATGGAAATACATCAGCCCAGGATCATTGGCTACTAGCGGCATATACTCAGAAACGGACTTAAAGGACCTAAGAGACCATATAATGTTCCCAGCTGAACGACCTGCAGTTCTTAACTCTTTGGCAAGAGGAATAATGGGCAGAACAATCTCTCTAGAAGAAGGGTCGATTTCCAACTTATTAGACGCAAAAACCATCAAAAAATAGCAATATCCGCTTGGCAAAAATTCTGGAGTAAATTTTTAATTTTTGGAAATTTCAGCGCGGGACTGTTAGGAATATACATGGCCATTAGGGTCGTGAAATTAATATTAGATACCATAGTCCATGGCTACGCCCTACACACCGTATATGGGTGGTCCTTATACCTGATAGGGGCCCTATGGGACTCCCTGACCAACCTATTATTGCACCTAAAAATGAAACGACCAATGAAATCGAAACCAAGCGCCCCAGACAGTGAAACGCTTGAACTCCATAACGGTGAAGATAATGCAACTCCAACAACAGTCTATCCCCTCCTCCCCAGAAGAGAAGATAACACTTACTCCTTCGAACTCAAGGAAACCAAATATTGAACCACTAATACCTTACATCTTATCAACTTTATAAAAAAAAAAAAAAAAAAAAAAAAAAAAATCAACGTTAATATAACTAAAAATTTTTCCTACAGACAAAATGAATATTCAATATTTAAGAACCGATCTCCTCACACGCAACCGCCTAGAAGTGACTGTAATAAGAGTAAAGTCACCGCATCTTTTTTGGATACAACTCCAAAACAGCGCAAAGGACCTGCAGGACTTAGAAGAAGAATTAAAATTCAGAATGGACAGAAAATCCTCATACCTCCATTTATGGCCGAAAGCCATGCAAATAAACCTAGACGTCGCAATTAAAGAAGGCGACAGTTGGAAACGAGGATTTATTCAGACGATAAACGAGGACAACCCTAACAATTAAAGTCATCCTAGGAGATTGGGGACGACTCGTACAGCGACGCATGTGCGACGTATTCATACTCGAGGACAGATTCAAAGAACTGACTTGGCAAGCGCTTCTCTGTGGATTAGCACACACAGAACCCGCCGAAAAAACCAAAACATGGCCAATACTAACTCGAAAAATATGTCAGACAATGCTCGAAGGCAATAAAGGATGGATAAACATAATTAACCCCCCACGAGATGGAGCGGCCTTCGTAAAATTAGAAATTCAATCAAGAAACAACATCTTTCCCAATTCTGTATACAACGTCAGGGACACACTGATTCAAATAGGACTCGCAAAAGTCAGCGCTCAAGTCGATGCTAATGTTAATCCATCCATATAAATAAATATATACATCCTATAAAATTACAACATAATATAATCCACTCTTACTAACAATTATATATTTAAGACCATAAGGCATACCGCCGGATTTATCCATACATAAAGACAACAATTTCATTACCATTTCAACATATTAAATATAATATCTACTACAGAAATGGAGATCCAGTACATCGAAACGGAGTTCCTGACTCGCAGTCGCCTAGAAGTGACAATACTGAGAGCGGATTCACCACTCCTCTTCTGGGCACAATTAAAAAACGGCGAAGCAAACCTCCAAGAGATGGAAGAGGAGCTCAAGTTTCGAATGGACAGGAGAGCAAAATCGTTATATATTTTACCCGAAAACCTGAAAGCAGAAATGAAGGTCGCAATCAAAGAAAAGGAAACGTGGAAACGCGGCTTCATCAGAAGCATCGACAAGCTTATCTGGATGGTCCAGGTAGTACTAGGCGATTGGGGCAGGACAACCTGGTACCACGCGAACGATGTCTACATCCTGGAAGATAGATTCAAAGAATTGCCATGGCAGGCCATTATCTGCGGGTTAGCCTATACCAAGGCCCCCACCAACAAAACCACTTGGCCCAGGAGGACACGCCACTTATGTCAACTCCTTCTTGAAAAACAACAAGGATGGATTAACATCATACATCCCTTGAGACAAGGAGCGGCACTCGTAAAACTACATATGAAAATCGACAGTGAATTCAACAGAGCATACAACGTTAGAGACGTGCTTGTCAAACTAGGACATGCAGAGCTGCACACAAAAATCACAGCCGACGTCGAACCCGCCGTATAAATGAAAACATATATATATATATATATATATATATATATATATATATACGCATATATATACGCAAATATATTCATCCGTAATCTTAAGTTAAACTATTGTATTTTCTTTATAACCTCGTATACTCTATATTATTATTAATTTGTTATATTTCGTTAAATACCTTCTCTTTATACATATATATATATATATATATAAAATTTTTTATATAGTCTCAAATACATAAAATATTGTCTTTTTATCTCTAGATTAAAATAAGTTATATTTTGTTAAAAATAATATCATGTAATTTCAGTAGTAAAAGGAGAGAAGGAATTTACCTATATATATAACCAACACGTATACACCAATATTTTAGTTTAATATTCTTCGTAATCGTGAAGGTGGAATCATTTTCCATTCTATAGAAAAATTACCTGATCGTCAGTTCCAGTATAACAATGCCAATATATCATCAACTCCAATGGACTCCTGAAATAACAGAAGAAATACGGCAAAGACCCATCGACGGCGTGAGACCACAAGATCACCCTGAAACTTATTTAAAATTGATGGAAATCCGATGTGTCATACAAGCACGGGGGAACATCTATCAAAATACTGAAGACTACTCTAAAATCTGCCAAGAATGTTATAATAAAATACCAACCAAGGAGAAGTATATGACACTACCACCCCACAATCTAGTCCATAAGGACTCAGCAGACAACCAAACAAACTGCACTAAGTGCGAAATAATAATCGTACTAATAAAACCTGCAGAAGAATGTATCGAATGTATAGAAGAATTTCTATACGTCAACTACGAACACCTGGTAGACGGATGGGGCCAAGCTGTGTTTCCCAGAGGGAGAGAAGAACAATAAAAGATAAAGGAGAGAAAACAACCATAAATCACTGACAACGATCAGGCAGTAAACCGCGTGTCATTTCAAAAATATTTCACACCTCCTACTTATGGACAAATAAAGGGAAAAAGATTCCACGTGCACGACACGCGTCCTTACCAGTAATAAAAAAAAAAAATAAATAAAAATAAAAAAAAATAAAAAAAATAAAAAAAAAATGTAAGAAAAGAACGAAAGAATAAGGAAGGGGTTTTGGTGGTCGCCTTTTTCTTTCCTCCTTTTCAAAAAAGAGATACATGTTAACTAAAGGAAGCACAATTAACCAACGGGTTAAATGTGGTTCTTTCTACCGATATTCACAAATCGCGGCAAGAAAAGAATCGAAAAATTTTATTTCTCTTTTGCAAATGTTGTGTTACACCCCCAACATTTGTCTAAGACGGGGGGTGTTACGTCCTGTGGACTGCACGATTCTTTTCTCCTCCCCGATTTACGCAGATTCGCATTCGCCGCGGACATCACCAAGATGTATCGGCAGATATCTGTACACCAGGACGATCGAGACTTCCAACGAATTCTCTGGCGCGAATCCGGAACGCCACAAGAGTTCCAACTCACCACGGTGACATACGGCCTCACCTGCGCACCATATCTTGCGCTTCGAGTCATACAGCAACTCGCCTCCGACGAAAAACCGCGTTTTCCGCAGGCGTCTGCGATCTTCCTGAAGGAGATGTACGTCGACGTCCTCTCAGGTGCTGACACTCCGCTCGAAGCTCAAAGGAAGGCTATGCAGTTAGTGAGACTCCTCAAGGCGGACGGCTTCCAGCTACAGAAGTGGGCCTCTAACAATGACGCCATTCTCGCGAACATCGAGACGTCGACCGCAAACCCAACGAACAGGGAACTACCAACGGAAGCACGTACTCTCGGTCTTACGTAGCATCCAGCTGCTGACGTCTTCACCTTCCATGTGAGTCATAACACACTCGCGAGGACGCTTACGAAAAGATCAGCGTTGTCTCGCATCGCTCAAATCTTCGATCCTCTCGGATGGCTCGCTCCTGTCACCATCGTCGGAAAGATCTTCATCCAATGACTTTGGAAATCGCAGATCGGATGGGACGACCCACTACCTCCACCGCTCGCCAACGAATGGGTCAGCTTCGACGAAAGCCTGACAGACGTGTCTGAAATATCAATCCCGCGCTGGCTCCACACCTCTTCATCCGTTCAAGGCTTGGAATTTCACGGATTCTCCGATGCGTCCCAGGACGCACTCGGAGCGGTACTCTACATCCGGACCTTCCATGAGTACGCCGACGCCAAGGTCATGCTTCTCGCAGCCAAAAGCAAGGTTGCTCCAGTTAAACGACAAACAATCCCTCGCTTGCTCTCGGCGGCTGTTTAATTATCACGTCTTCTAGTTCGAGTTCGAAAAATTCTCGAACTCGAACATGTTCCTGCTCACCTCTGGACCGATTCGACCATCAGCCTCGCGTGGATTCAAGGACATCCATCCCAGTGGAAAGAGTTCGTCTGTAATCGGGTAGCTGCTATTCAGGAGATAACTCCCGATGCACGATGGCATCATGTCGCAGGAGTGAACAATCCGGCCGACTGTCTGTCTCGAGGTCTGACTCCTCACCTACTGCAGCGTCATAATCTCTGGTGGGATGGTCCTTCGTGGCTCCAAGGTCCCTCCGTTGGGTGGCCTTCACGAGTGCCTCCTCTCGACCAATCAGCCGACCTCGAAGAGCGTCCTCAGAAGCTTGTGCACGTTGCGACTGTAAGTACACCGCCTGACAGCTGGGATCTCATAAATCGCTTTTCACAGCTCCAAAAACTTCTTCGTACGACGGCGTGGATCATGCGCGCCGCCGCTCGCTTCCGAAGCCTCGACAGTCCAGCCTCAACAACTCTGACGCCTGACGAGATCCTCATCGCTCGCGCCTTCTGGATCAAGGAGACGCAGAGGACGTACCTCGGCAGAGAGCTGGACATCTGCGCCCAGAGAACCGCTCTACCTCGATCACATTCTCTCCTCAAGCTCGCTCCCTTCGTGGATCATGAGGGCACTTCGCGTCGGAGGACGTCTAAAAAACTCACTTCTCGATAACGAGATCAAACATCCTGCTATTCTGCCTCGTGATTCACCTTTCTCACGTCTGGTCATTGCAGATCTGCATCAACAAACTCTTCATGGCGGAGTTCAAGTCGTGCTAGCTATCCTGCGGCAGCAGTTCTGGATCCTCGGCGGTCGCGCTCCTGTCAGCGCTTTCATTCGAAGATGCGTCCGATGCGCTCGACACCGCGCCACCACCGCCAGCGAAATGATGGGTTCGCTACCCGCGCAGCGCGTGACTCCAACGCGCCCCTTCTTGAACGCCGGCGTGGACTATGCCGGTCCGTTCACCCTTCGCACCTGGCGTGGACGAGCAGCCCGTTCCTACAAGGGCTACCTCATCGTGTTTGTATGCTTCGCCACCTCAGCTGTCCACCTTGAGATGGCCACTGATTATTCTACGCAGGGATTCCTCGCCGCGTACCGTCGATTCATCAGTCGACGCGGACGATGCAGCAATCTCACGAGCGATTGCGGCACGAATCTCGTGGGCGCCGACGCGGAACTCCGCCGCATGTTTACTTCCGCGTCCGAAGAAGTCACCCGCCTCGCTCATCTCCTCGCCGCCGACGGTACCACTTGGCGATTCAATCCGCCTTCCGCTCCACATTTCGGGGGGAAATGGGAGGCCGCGGTAAAATCCGTCAAATTCCACCTTCGACGCGTTCTCGGAGACTCGGTACTCACGTACGAGGAGTTCACTACCCTCCTTACCCAGATCGAGGCCGTTCTAAACTCCCGACCGCTCTGCGCGCTCTCCGACGATCCCGCAGACGTCACCGCGCTGACACCCGCGCACTTTCTCGTCGGCGAATCGCTAATCACCGTTCCGGAATCGTCCTTAAACGAAATTCCGATCTCACGACTCTCCCGGTGGCAACTTCTGCGCCACATGCTAGAACGCTTCTGGCATCGGTGGTCGACTGAATATCTTCAGCGGTTTCAGATCAGAAACAAATGGCAAAAAGCATCGAATACAATAACTATCGGTTCGCTCGCCTTGATTCTCGACGAACGGTATCCACCGTCTAAGTGGCCGTTAGCGCGAGTGATCGCCGTACATCCTGGTTCTGACGGACGAATTCGCGTCGTTACCGTACGCACTGCCACTTCGGAATTTAAAAGGCCGATTGTGAAATTGTGTCCGCTTCCGATCGAATCATAAAATCTGTACATTTGCTACCGTTATCAGTCACTTTTTAAAAGCATTCGCATTCATGTCGCACTTTCGCCTTTCTATTAAGTCAATATATTTTATATGCATTCTCGTCGTTTTGTATTAATTCTCATCGGTACATTGTCTTCACTTCGTCTCGTGCACGTCGTTCTCTGTATATTCATTTAAATTTCTCTGTTCGATTTCAGCGGCGTCCGTCACGCCCCTGAGGCGGGCGGTAATGTTAGAAAATGTCTCTAGTAACTCCCGAAATTATATCGATTACGAAAATAATCGCCTGTAGTACATCTATTGCATTTCGAATGTAATAATCGAATCTAAATTTATCCTGTTTCCTCGAAGGCCGTGCAGCGGCTCGGCGTCTTAAACGTGTTTACATTTTTTTTGTCCCTCGCGCGTCTCACCGCGCGCCGCGCCGAGCCACGCAACGTCAATATCAGCTGACGGGTAGATTTTCGGTAAAGCCGATACAGTTCGATAACGACCTCTCGACAAAACGCGTCTTTGTCAAATTCGAATTTCTCTGTCGCGAGTTACGCTGAATCTCTTATTTTCCATTGTGATTTGTTACAATAAAACGTTAAAAACTTGAACAAGTGTCGCATCAATTTAACACGTGCATTCGCGCAACTCACATTAACAACCTGTTTCAGGCCTACCGCATTCGTTCGACTCGAACACTCGTCCCGTCGCGTGTATCGAAATTTAAGTAGTTACGCCCTTCCTTTAACTCACCCTTCCTCGAGTCTGGACGTAACAATATAATAGTTTTACATATTATAGTTTTTATACGATATTTTTCATTTTTAACAATATATATGCTACGTGTATGCGAATAAATATTATGTTATATATAAAAAATTAAAGTAATAAAAGTATAATTATATATATCAATAATTTTATCGAATTAAAAAGACATCGCAATTTCGCGGATATAAATCGGATAACTAATATTAGATGGATCGTTGAAATTTTTGATTGCGTATATATTTTTAATTAAAAATTCGATTCGTGTATTGTACTTTGATGTCGTTCCAATAACCGTAAACACATTTTATTAATTTATTATTACAATTGCTTCAAAAAAAGTAAAAAATATTGTTTTAGTTTCTATATATTTTTATTATAAGACATTTCAATATATTCGTAAATTATTATTATACAAGGTGTACGGTGGTTCGCACAAGGTCCCATCCTGAGCAAAAGAGATTAGATTCTCTTGCCGAAAAAGGACCACCGAGCGAACGGCTCTTTAAAAAGTGTAAAAGCGACCCTTGCGGTCGTTGACTTATTTGGGCCAGACGTTCGTTCGACTCGAACAGACGTGCCGCATGCGTTTGTTCGAGAGATAAATAGTTACGCCCTCCCTCTGACTCTTCCCTACTTGAGTCTGGACGTAACAGTTCGTTGCAGTAAAAACATAGATCATTTCCGAGATGACGTGCATGTGTTTTGATTAACAAGGAAAAAGACAGAATTGAATCAGCTGTCGAGCCATTTGGTCGCGTTATTGACAACTCTTTTTTTTATATTGTTTCTTGTGTTATCCTTATTATCATTACATAATAAAGTTTCTGTGTTTCTTAAGAGAATGTTTCTCATACTAGGAGTGTTACTTGCATCGCGTGCATTTGCATCGCGTGCATGTATATCGATTAGCGTAACAATTTTATTAGATATACGATATGTGCACTTAAATATAGGAGTATTGCGAATTGATTTTAAAATTAAACATATTTTCATGTTTTATATCGACATTTAAAATACAATATAGCTGAGAACATTTAAAATATATATAGTTGAGGACAAACGCAAACAACACGAATATTATCTTAGTCTCACTCCAGCCATAAACGGTGATAAAAACGGTGATACTCGATCAAAATATAATATAAATTCTATCATAGTGTTGTGTTCTTGTATTTGTCGACTGTTGGGTATATTGTCTGGCGAGAAGTTCGACAAGATTAGAAGCAAGATAAGAATATCGTCTCCAAGCGCGTCTCTAAAGGGGTTGTTTAAAAAACAACCGGCTTGTTTTCGGGACGCTAAAAGAGAGAGACTTTGACAGCCTTCGCGCGGACTGATTGTGTAATTTAAATCGAGCTGTTTTGTTATAATATTTGCTTTTGTTGTATTGTTTTACGCTTATTTACTATTAAAAATTCTACGCTTCTTACGCGAGTATTATTTATTCCGGTGCAATTGAGTGCATGAGAGTTGGGACGCGACTTCAAAAAAATATCAAAGTCGGCTGCAAGGACATTACAATATACTCAATTTGCAACCCTTTCTTTTCAACCTCTTTCACATTCTTTGCACTCTCTCCAACAATATTACGATACGAATTCGTATATTTACGTGAGCACCAATAAACCGAACTAATATGAACCGTGTACGGAAAATTTTCTGACATGACGGATAAACTTGAGAACTATGAATACGGTAACTATATCATATTATATTATATATTATATTATGTCATATATTATATTGTATTATTAAGTAAAGAATGAAAATGAAAAAATGAAAAGAACGAAAAAGAAAGAATAGTCGAAACTTTCATAAACTTGCGTTTTAAAGCAATTCATCGCATTGTATTTCATGAAATCATAACACGGCACAAAACTGAAATATGTGCATTTGTATTAATGTATACTAAAATGCAGATTTATTAATGACTATTCTCTATCCTATGGCTGCACACAAATTGAAACAACAATAATATTCTTCTCTTCATTTTCCATTTCTTTATTTCTCTCTTTCTCACATGTTTTAAGTTAGAAGTTCGCATATTTCTCGAAATTAAGTACAAAATAGTTATAAAAAATGTAAATTAAACTAAAATAATATTATATGTATGTATATGTAAAGTTATAAGATGTAACATTATATATCATCAGAAAAAATAATAATAACATTAGAAAATAGAATTAAAAAATGTAAAATTTTTGAATTTATATTAATAACATAGAATTAACATTTTTAATATTTAAAAATATAAATATATTCGAATATAAGTAAAAATGGAATATTTTTATTGTAATGTGAAACGCATATTACAAATAAAAAATATAACATATTATATTTACATATACAATATTTTTAACATAATCAGTATTAATAAATATACAATTTTTTATCTTCAAATTTTCTACTTGATTTCAAACTTGAGGATACTTCAGCGAGCTTACCGCAATGGCAAAGAATCAAGCTTTACCAATGCAAAGTGCGTTTTTTTCGTCTAAATCTATTTCGGAAGAGAATTCTTCATGTTGACAACAGGATCAAGTATGGGCTCCTTGTATATGACAAAAATCATTCTGTTATACTTCTACTGAAATCATATCTGATGACCTTGTGAATCGAAGCTTGTCACAAGCGAACGCCGTATGGAGGCGCTCAACTCATCCTCAGATTGTTGCGACAACGCTGGATATCACAAAGACAAGCAAATGTTAAGCATCATTCACCGGTGTCTACACTGCCTCTGATGGTGGGCGGTTTCAATACAGCAGTTGATGACCTTCTTCACTTGAGTAACAACCATGAAATCCTTCCTTCACATAGACTATACGAAGGTGATTAACCAAAGGATCACAAAAGAAAGCCACAAGAGCTGCAAGGTCTTCATTGCCGTCATGTGTCTGAATACCAAAGCCGTGCACTTGAGATTGTTTCAGATTACACGGTCGACTTCGTGGTTGTATTAAAGCAGTTTATATCCTACAGAGATATAAACCAAACAATTTACAGCGATTGCGGCACGAATTTTGTTGGTGCAGATAAACAGCTACGAGTCTTCTTCACCGCCGTTAGCCAAGAAGCACGCTACTAATGGTGTTTCAACTCGACGCTGACACATTTCTATGGGCTATGGAAATAAGCATTAAGACTAGGATGCACCTTCGACGAGTGTTGGGCGACGTCACTCTCACACTCTTCGAGGAGATGTCTATGCTTCTCGTTCAAATCAAAGCGTGCCTAAATTCAAGACTGTTCCAAGCTGTTTGAAGATTCAGACGACACGATTATCCTCACGCTTAGTTATTTCTTAATTTGCACTAAATGCCATACTCAAACCATTGCTACTTGAGAGGATGAGTAATCGCTTGCTTCATTGGCAGTTGCTGCAACGCCTGCGAGATTACTTCTGGGAACGCTGGTCTGCGGAATATCTTCATACGCTGAACTACAGGTTTAAGCGGTGGAAAGATGATTCTACCATCAAGGTAAGACATCTTTGCTTTACATTCTTAAGCAGCAATCGTCTTCATTTACCAAATGGCATCTAACAAGTTTGCATCCATCCTAAAGAGAACGGCCTTGTACATATTATAACTATAAGTACTGTATCAGAACTCATAAGACTGGTAAATTCCATCTTTCTTCCTGATCCAGAGAACACTCACCAAGGACAGCGTATCTGAATGAGTTACGCGTTCTAATGTCTTCTTTGTTCTAATGTATTACTCGTTATACGATTAAATACGTTTTTATTAAAATCAAGCGCACTTAGATTTATAATATATTTTATTAATACTTATGCAATTTCGTCAATAGTAATTGCTTGCATAATCACATATATATAATCACCGTCAATAGCAGACTTATTTAATCTAACCTAACCTAACCTCAGGTTAGGTTTAAGACGCAACAATTATCCATTTGTTATCCGACAACATAGTTAATTGTGGACGTCGTCCGGCAATTCGTGCTAACTGAGGCGGGCGAATTGTTTGAATTAAAAAGAAAATTACTATGAAGATGATTACATACTAGGCGAAATATGTTCTAAAATAATCGCACGGAAATCTTGAATCGCAAGGCAGCTATCCTGCGTATTTCTATCCTATGCGACAGAAATCTTGCCGAGCACCATTCGAAATGCCCTCACGATCGGAAATCTTGAACGCGCACATCGGATATCTTGACCGCATCGTAGGTTGCGATCGCGAATGCAAGGAAACGTAAACTGTCCAGATTGCACTCGAGATCCGCACAAGATACTCGCGCTTTCTTCGTCACTTATTGACGTATCGGTAATCGTGGACGCAGGTACAATTTCAATGAACGCAAATTAAAACTAAAACAATACAATAATTCGATAGCTAGATAAAGCGGCCGAATGAAAGAAGAGTTACGTGACGTTCGACCTATCGAAATTAATGGCGATACCGAAACAAAGCGAGGCACTTTTATATATGTTGAGTCGCTCCACCGAGAGAATTTCGCGTGATAACCATTGGGTACAGAACACTATGAAAATGAATTAAGAAACTCAGAACTGAAGAGAAAGATTAATCACGAGGTGTTCGTTTCCTAGATCAAAAGAGAGTGATTATATTACGTGGAGCATGCTGATTTAGCCGCAGATCCTTGGAGTTGCATAATGCTCGAATTTCTTAATTACACGTGTGTCTTTGATCCTTTGGAATTGCATAAGGATCAGACTTCTATACATATATTATTAGATTAGTAACTCTATTTCGTTTATATAAAATGTCTGCAGAAAATATGTACAAAAGTAAGTACAAAATCTTATTCTACATATGTGCATATTGTAAATGCATCTGTCGTACACATACATATGAATGTAACATGAAATAATCCTAATCTCATTGACTTGTATTATATCCATCTAAAGGGTGCGGAAAAAATTTCAAAAATATATTTTTATAAAAGTCAAGTGTATGGTTGTCAAATGTGTATGTACGACAGCACTATAACTATTTGCATGCGCGGCTGCACTATAAACAAAAATATACGTATACTCATGCGCAGAATAAATGACTTAGCACTCTACATAATCAACAGTTAACGCTCTAATAATCTAGAAGCCTGTAGTAAAAGGATCACGAAATCTATTTATGATGCCATTCCACGACTTACTGAAGTACCGAGATCCTCGACGCACGTATCGATTTAATCGATTTCTTAATTGTCTCTCTTGATCGAACGACTCGCTCTCACAATCAGTGCTCCCTTTAACAGCGTCAAATATTTAATTAACGAAATAAAATTTAAACTTCCCACGTCTTATACATATAGATTACAAAATCACTTAAAACTGAAACTTACAGTTAAAGGTAATTAAACGTAAAAAACGTAGTATATAGACGCAAATAAATAACTTATATTTATACTAATTTATAATAACATTTTGAGATGTATATTATATTTGTAAAATTTCACTTTGATTTAAACTTTACTGAGGCAAACCTTTAATATTTAAATAATTAAACCTTTTCATATTTAAACAATATGTCACGCGTGTGCGTGTTTCTACTCACACACAATATTAATATTAAATCATTAGCTTTTTCATTTATGAACTCGTAGAACCTAAATTAATTATTTTGCGAAATAAACATATATTGGAAACATCCTTAAACATATACAATCCTACGGAATGCGAAAAAACGATTATCGCAAAAATTTTTCTTCGACATTTATCCGTCATGTCCATTGTTCAACTCAAGAGATTATTAGAGCTCACTCAAGAGATTTTTATTTTATTACACTGAGTGGCAAGATGCGTATCAATCCCTGCAATGCAGTAAGAGTAAAAGTAAAGAAGAAGAAAAGAAGTAGGCGCAAAAGAGTTGCTAGGATAATAATATTTTATTAAAAATAAAGAAAAATATAATCGAATTTCGCGAGAAGTTACCGTGTGGTCTGATAAATTAGTCTAAAGACTCGCCGACTTTCCCCGAAATTAGTAATAATCGCAACGATCTTATATCGGAAATTGTCATCGTGCAACGCTATCATAGATTTGTTAATCAAAGAAAGTCATCAGAATCCCAGCGTTATACTCGCAAAATCTCTCTCATCAGAATCGCAGACAATGCAAAATATTTCTCAAGTAGTACATAATAGTTTTCAAAAATCCGCGCGATCACGCTCAAGTTCGTCATCTCACGCGTCAAGTATATGCCCCGTAAGGGCCTAAACAAAAGCCCTGACTAACCATGATAATTGTAAAATCAAAAGCGACGCCTCCAGGGACCTAAAGGGCGTCATTGAAAAATTTCCCATTCGTCAGGAAATGTTAATAAACCAATGGAGAGGAGGAGCAAGAAGGTTGATATACCCGCGACATCCTTCGGGAGAGCAGATTTTACTCCGGGCTTTTAAGCGCAATTGACCGCACACTACCTATCCGGCCGCGTACTTAGATCCGGCATCAAACAGTTTTTTTTTCGTTCGACGTTCATTGATGTGTGAATGCGAGAGAAAGCTCAATTCCGATAGACTGCAAATCCAGCCAGAGCCAGAAAAAACTCACGACGCTCTCTACAAGCAGTAAATCTCTTTGCATGAATTCTGTCCCACCTTATTAAAAAGGGAAAGGGTTCCTGAATGCATAATACTGCTGAGAGGATCCCATTAACAACCATAAACCCCTCCCTCCCTCAAAGTTCTCCTTCTTGCGGGTTTCCTGGATAATTGCAGAGTGAGCCTCCGATTTCGCGGGTTTCCTGCATAATTGCAGAGTGAGCCTCTGATTTCGCGGGTTTCCTGCATAACTGCAGTGTAACCCTTCCCCTACTTCCCTCTCCATACTTGCTAATACACTTGTAGAGGTGCGAATTTTACAATATTATGTAGATCCAGGAATTCCCTCTTAGATTCGCTTCTTCATTATTATTATCGTTTAGTGGAGACTTCAGCCCATTCCAAGCGGCTTATAAAACGATCGCGAAATCGTCGGAACCGACGGCTGAGGCGAGAAGTGGCTCGGGTTACGGCCGACGTATTCTCGGACAACAGCCAATCGCGAGATCTATTAGACCGATTAATTACCGATCATATCGAAATAATTAACCAGTACAATAATAACTTCGACACACCCACATCGGATATTCCCCGTTACTCTCCACCTGTCTCGCCAGAAGCACCACGCGTTCCCTCTCCCTCTCTACCGAACCATTCTCTCTCCCCCCACCCCACCTAATATAGAATGCGGCTGCAATTGCCAAGAGTCGACTGAGATTCCCTCCTATTATCACGACGCCTACGCCTTTATCAAAGGACACCGCGGGCGAATTCCCTTCATTCATGGGGAAGAATTCTATAAATGGCTCCTCTCTAATTTCCCTATCTTAGATCTCTCTTTCCCAGAAGGTGTACCTGCGGGCCAGACGATCCCGATGAAGAGCAGTTCTACAGAATTGTAGAGGGAAGTCTCCCCGGCACACTCATTTCTATGTTTACTTCTATCTATCTCAACCCTGTAGGATTTCCCGCTGACATCCTCCGAGCCTTCCTTCCCCCCTCTATCGCCGAAATTTCCGAACTCTTATGATCCTCACTCGCACTCACTCACTCTCCACACACACGCACAAACCTTTTTTATGTATCATTTAGTAATTTATTGAAAAGTTATTGTAATAATCAACCGGGATACTAGCTTTTTAAAACAATAACTTCTCCCCCTCTCTGTTGATGACCTCGCATTCATGTATCACCCGCGATCCACACACACACACTCACACTTCCATTAGCGAATAAATCCGCTTATTATTAATATTATGTATAGAATTTCTCTTGTCGCGATATTAAAATAAATTTATAAATTTTAATCTAAATGGTTTCTATTAATTAGCAAACACGTTCCCACTCATTCCCGTAATCCAAGATCGCACAAGGTCCCATCCTGAGCAAAAGAGATTAGATTCTCTTGCCGAAAAGGGACCACCGAGCGAACGGCCCTTTAAATAGAGTAAGAGCGACCCTTGCGGTCGTTGACCTATTTGGACCTAAGCACGTTCGTTCGGCTCGAGTAAACGCACCGTTCGGCGTTTGTTCGAGAAATAAAGTAGTTACGTCCACCCTTCGACTCTTGCTTACCCGAGTCCGGACGTAACAATAAAGTAAGCACTTTAGTGTAGTGTATAGCTCAGTGGGAGTTTCTATAATCCCACTACGGAGCTACAGAGTGACAACTGCGCCGGCATAGCATAATTCTTGCAGGCTCTTGGTCTTCCACCAGCTCCGTCGTTCATTAGTATTCAACAAGTCGCAGATATTTTACGGTTACTGTACGCCTCCGTGAACAGTGAATTGTGTCCAAGTTACTTCAAGCATAACACGGTGCAATATTTATTAGAAGCCGTCGGTGCGCGGTAAGTGAAAACATTTTTGTAAGTTTAATTTTTTAATAAAGTTGTAATACATGGAGAAGCGGCTTCTTCATATTCACTTCATGGCGTGGAGAATAATATTGTTACGTGGACCCTGTGGACTCCACGATTTTTTTCTTTCGGAGAACGCAAGGCGATATTCGAAATATGCAGATGCACAAATAAACTGTGATCTGATAGGCGAGGAAAACATATGCCGAGATAGTTAAATAATGAAAGTAAAGATTGTCATAGAACTTGGAAACCAAATAGATCGACTCGTAAAATTCAAACTGTAACTCGTTATGCTCCAGGAAGCTAACCTATAGTCGACAGTCCTCTAAACAAAACCAACTTAAAAACTAATAAAATTTTAGAAGGGAGAATAACAACGATACAGATCCCAAATAATCCTCAGCTGACAGATCACAGTTACGCGATATCGGACTGAGATAAACTCGAGGGGGTAATAAAAATATCAATCTCACTTGATAGCAACAAATTCTCCATTGGTCAAAACATAAAGGCATAAACAAAAGCCCTGACCAATACTAGTAACTTTTAAGGCTCCTGGGTGCTCACCGCGGCCATATTGGATTGTGACGTTAGAGGCGAGAAAGCACACGCTGAAAATTCTTAGATGCCATTTTTTAATGAAAAGATATTTCGATTAAACAGCACTTAAGATGGCTTTAGCACACTCTTAAAAACCCCCGAAAACTATCCTTTTCCCTTTATAATCAATCAACATCTGTAAAATGATCGAGATATCAGACTTTGACATGCGGAATGACTGCGTATGTGCAAAGACTAGACGGACTGGGCTTCATAATATTACATTTTACAGCTGTTGATTGATTATAAAGGGGAAAGGATAGTTTTCGGGGTTTTTTAAGAGTGTGCTAAAGCCATCTGAAGTGCTGTTTCATCGAAATATTTTTTTATTTCGAAATGGCATCTAAGAAATTTTAGCGTGTGTGTTCTCGCCTCTGATGTCACGATTTCGACATGGTCGGAAAGGAGCCAGGAGCCTTAAGTCAAGGGAAACACCTCCGGGACTAAAAGGGCGTCATAAAAAATTTTTTATTCGTTGGAAAATATTAATAAACCAATGCAGAGGAGGAGCAAGGAGATTGATATACCACGACATCCCTCGAGAGAGGATACTTTTATTTCGAACTTTCGGGTAAGCTCAGTTTTTTTTTCGCACTCTTTTTATGAGGATACCTATATCTCAAAAACCGAAGATGTTATAGACGTAAAAATTGGTGTTTGGATTCTCCTTTAAAAATAAAGAAACACGTGTTTTACCATTTTTCGAAAATCCAGCTAACAGAGGTGAAAAAGGGGAGTTAATTTTTTTTTAAAATGCCTATATTTTAAATCTTTATTATAATGTAGCGTTTTAGTTGCTGCTTAATTCTATATATATATTTCTTAAAAATTGTTGAAAAAGTTTATTTATCTACTATATTTTTTAATAATATATAATTAGGTTTACCGTTTGTTTGTATGTTTTAAGTAAATTTATTTATTGTTTGAATGCATAATCATTTTTGAAGTATTAAAGCGTATTTCTCGCGAGTGCTTTATGTGAGAACAGTTAGTACCGCAATTCCGCCGAAAGATGGCTTCGCGGCGAACTGTCTTTCCGTAGTTAAAAAACTGTCACAAGAAGTATATAAGACGACAAACGCTCTCCTATTTTCTTCGGGTGTTACATAGTTTACATGAATAAGAAGGATTTTGTTTTGTTTTTGAGGAATTTGTACTTTATCGATAAAATAAAATTGGTAAAGAGATTGGTTATCTATATCTACAAAAGAAGAAGTTCTGACTGACTGACTTTCGATTACTGTTTCTGTTTCTTTGATTAAAATGCTGGATACTGTTGATTTCTTCCTTTATTTCAATATGTTTCTGTTTCTTTGATTTAAATACTGGATACTATTGATTTCTTACTTCATTTTAATATTGTTTCTGTTTCTTTGATTTAAATTATTCTTTCTATATAGATATCCTTAGTTTTTTATTTATAAGTATAAGAATAATATATTCACAGAAAATAATATATTGACCTGCTTTATTTCTTTTTCTTCTTCTGGATAAAAAAAATTCAATATGCAAATTGAAAATTTAAATGTAAATGACACCACACACAGTCATACCAATTGTAGGCGATGGAGCGTGCCTATTCCGGGCGCTATCTTACCTTATGTATGGCAGTCAAAATCTAGGTAGGAGGTACGTGAACAAATAGTTGATCATGTCGTTGAAAACTGGGATGAATTCACTAATATGTCCCATGACAGTGATGGTAACAACTATGCGAGTGCAGATGCATACTTTGACATGTCCCGACTTCATACTCATGGTGGTTTATGCGAGTTGACAGTGGCTGGACAACTTTTCGAATTAGTTTTCAAAGTTTATCGTAATGGTGAACTTTACGCAAAATTCGGTAATGAAGGTAACCCTGTAGAACAGTTACGTTTTACGCAAAATCTTTCCTGTGGCCATTTTGATGCTTATCTGCCATATGAACCTGATAGTGTTTCTAATAATAGTACATTTCCCACTCGGTCTAGTATATGTATAGGTATATAAATAAAAGGGTTTTTTAAATATAATTCTTGGATTCTTAAAATACAATTAATTATTATTTCCAAATACTTATCTATTTCTCAAAAGAATAATTATTTATCTCGAATGAACATTTTGAACCCTCTCCCTCTCTCCTGAAATCACTCTGGATTCTCCGCATTATCGGAGCAATTCGTGATTTTTTCTCTCTCTCTCTCTCTCTCCTGAAATCATTCTGGATTCTCCGCATTAGCGGAGCAATTCGTGATTTCTCTTTCTCTCTTGAAATCACTCTAGATTCCCCGCATTAGCGGAGCAATCCGTGATCTCTTCTCTTTCTTCTCCCTCTCCCGAAATCATCTTGGATTTCCCAGACTACCGGAGCAATCCATGAAATCCTTCACAACTCCCCAATTTTATTTTATTATTTTTATTTTATTAACTGAACGAGGAAATAAATGAGAAAAAAAACATATATGTATGTATATATACAGGGTGTCTGGAAAGGTAAGGTCAATCGAATAGGAGGTGAAAGAGGAGCATGAGTAGAACACATAATGTAAATAAAATTTTTTCGTATTTGCTATGGTTTAGAAAATACAGCGAAGCGAAACAGTCTAATAAGATTACATTATGGTTGATTAAGTGCACGCTGGACTCTCGAGTGAGCTATAGCTCTTCTCACCGGTTGCCTTGTCACTGTCATCGTGCGCCAATTGACGAATCGCCTTTGAAATAATAGACGGATGGAGAAAGAGACGCGAAAGAAGCTGGTTATTATACATACATACGTCGATGATACGATCTCGTATTAATACAACGTCGTATCGTCACTCTCTTTGACTCTTCGTCACTTCATCGTTGCGCGTCGCATGAATTATCCATCTTGAAGAATTTGCGCTACTACGAAATCATCAGCGGTAATAATTTATTACGCGACAATAAGTATGTATATACACGACGAGAAGAGACAGATACGTCGATGATACGATCACGTATTATATACAACGTCGTATCGTCACTCTCTCGACGACTCTTCGCCACCTCATTGCGCGTCGCGTGAATTATCAATCTTGAACAATGTCGCAGCTTTCTTCTCGCTGATGAATGGCGTATTTAATGTAATATCCATAAACTTATTGTTAATGTAATATAATATGCGGAGGAAAAATATCCAAGAGGTGACCAGTTATCGCGAGAAGTGCGTTGCGTAAGAGATTTTGACGCTCTCTAGAGAACCTCGCAAGTGACATTTTTCGGTGTGCGCTGCGTATACTGCATTGGCGTCGCAATGTCCAAATAGTACATATTATGCCAGCCGAATAGCTGGTCACGCGTGACCAGTCGTCGCTTCTCTCTCCTTGCGAGGTTCTCTATGTAACGCTCTGTGTTCAATAGAGAGAGAGAGAGAGAGAGAGAGAGAGAGAGAGAGAGAGAGAGAGAGAGAGAGAGAGAGAGAGAGAGAGAGAGAGAGAGAGAGAGAGAGAGAGAGAGAGAGAGAGAGGGAGAGAGGGAGAGAGGGAGAGAGGGAGAGAGGGAGAGAGGGAGAGAGGGAGAGAGGGAGAGAGGGAGAGAGGGAGAGAGGGAGAGAGGGAGAGAGGGAGAGAGGGAGAGAGGGAGAGAGGGAGAGAGGAGAGAGAGAGAGAGAGAGAGAGAGAGAGAGAGAGAGAGAGAGAGAGAGAGAGAGAGATCATAAATTATCATTTTTTTACTTACTGACATCGAGAAATTAAAAATAATTAATTAAAAATAAATGGAACATGAGCGACGATTTTCCTTCTCAGAATCTTATTTAAAGACCAAAATAAACAAAATATAAAAGTTACAAGAAAAACGGAGAGGTTGCCGTTGTAATACATGTTTTAATGAATATTGTATCATATTCGTCTAATACATCTTGTATTTTTTTACTGAATTCAAGAAATGCTGGTTGATAGTACGTTTCCTGTAATGATTAAAGAGACTTTTATAAATTAAGTAGTTGTCTCTAGTTATAATTATAATTTATTGCATGAATTTTTCAATATATTGAGAAAGGATAATGAACCTCATCCTCACCGGTCACCGGTGAACCGTCAGTCCATTCGGAATTCTCTGCTAACGATTTCACAGCCTCGATAGGCAACACAAACGCGTCGTGCTCCAAGTATTTTAATACATCGTCAGGAATGTCGAGAATCGTAGCCTCCAAGGCATCTTTCTTGAATGTTGGATACCAGCAGGAAATAGAGCACTCCGGTTTTAAATCACTCACAATCTTTCCTCGAAAGTTTTTACATACACACTTGTATCTTTATATACAAATACTTCAATCTCCTACTTTATTTAGAACGTTTTACAAAGAGTTTTCGTAAAATGAGACAAATATACTTTTACTTTACATCGAAACTGAACCTATGTGTCAAAATATCAAAATATGTCAAAACTGATAACCTAAATAAATAACATTCATGGAGCGACATCAACGCTGTCTTGTAATGAATGCTCGAACTGAACATTTTCTGGTACATGCGCATTGAGAAGGTCGATGATGACGACCAAAACTTGAGTCAATTTTTTAGAAAATCAAACTTTACATTATAATATTTCCGTTTACAAAGCACATAGAGAAAAAGTAAAGACACTTTTATTATATAATTTGAACTCAATCTATCGATTGAGCTCAGTAAGAACTCGATCACATCAGCCGTTATTGCGTATCAGAAATATATGATACTCTCAACTGTCCGACTCGCGTATAATAACACGGCATGCCTCGCAGTCGCTACGCAAAGCTACGCTCAGTAGACTTGGCGAGAGACACTACCGTGTCTCTTGATACAGCGCTTTATGGTGGTACATAAAAAGTGTTAAAACCTCTTAATATTTCGAAAAGTACGCATTTTTCGAGAAAAATGTTTTATACAAAAATTGTAGGGTTTTAAGTGAAGCATTACACAGAAAAATTAGTATGACCTTGAATAGCGTTCTCAAGATCACGTAAAGATAACCTAGAAATTTTTGATGGGTATTTTTAGTTTTTATTGCATATTATTGTAGCCACTTCCCCTTCCCTTTTCCCATAAAAAACTTTGAATTATTCCCTGCAGCTCAAGGAATAATAATAATTAAAAAAAGGAAAACTTTTTTTCTTTTCTATTTCTTTTTTTTCCTTCTCTCTTTTGCTCTGCATCCCTAAACTAATATTGAAGAGTCTAAAACAACAATTTTCACATTTTTTATGAAAAAATAAAAATGGAAACCAGCGATTGACATTGAAGCAATTGACTCTAACAAGATCGCAATTAGAATTAACCATAATCAAAGTAATCTCGCCCCTACTATTCTGGGGACAACTGACAAATAGCGAGAAAGATCTACAGGAATTACAAGAAGAATTGGACTTCCGAATGACCAGAAGGGCCAAATACTTACATATGGCCTGATGATGTGAAAGAAGAAGAAGAGATCGCGATAAGGGAGGGCAATTCGTGGAGAAGTTGGATCAAAAAATTCAATAAGGAAATTGTAGGGAGGGCACGTCAAAGATAGCGAGCTGATAAATCGCAGTTTATTCATCAAGATTACAACTTAATTATACGGCTTAATCATAAACGCGGATTTTACATCGGTGGCCGGCCGTCTGCGGTTAGCTTAGTCGAACCGTTCTGTTCGAGGGCAGGCGTGGAACTGTCTCTTTATTATTAACTAACTCTACATCCGAAATCGTCGATGCATAAACAAACACAGGCCGGGTCGACGGGACGCAGCGTCTTGAGTGTCGCGAACCTCTTGAAGAGGCAACGCGTCGCACTTAAAGTATCACCGAGTTATATACTGTCCGCACGCGTGGTTTTAAGTGGCCCTATGCCCATCGATTCTCTACGTGCGTGGGAATGGCCCTATACCTGTCGATCTCGAAACCCTTACAGAATGAAGATGGTTAAAATATGCCTTGGAAATTTTGGTCGCACAATCTGATACCCAACAAGTGACATATTTTATTTAGAAGATCGATTCCGCGAATTGCCATAGCAAACTATTGCCTGTGGCCTAGCCTATACGGGCTCAGTAGGATGAATTAACATATGGCCCGAAAGCACTAAGCAGGCTCCTAGTCGAAGACTGAAAAGAATGGATTAACATAGCCCATCCCTTCAGAAGAGGCGTCGCCTTAATCAAACTTCAAATATAAGGAGAAAACTATGAAGGATCGTACATCCTGCGAGGCATATTGATGCAATTTGGACATGCGCAATTGAGTACGAAAATAACAATGGATGTATTCCCAGCAATGTAAAGAGGAAGGGAAGAAGAAGAACCCTTTTTAGCTAATATCACATTAAGCCCACAAGGATAATAGTATAAACCCCTTGAGAAAATATTATATATTATATCATAATGTTACATCCTATAGACTCGATGGTTCTTTTCTTTCGCTAAACATAAAGCGATATCAAATTCCTCAAATAGACTTGTAGCGACGCGCTCGCGCTACGACTGACCATCCAAATCTCAACCGTCATTACTCGAATCCACATATGTCGCAACTTTCACCCTTTTGTATCTACCTTTCCATCCTAAAAACTCGAGATTCACGGTCGCCGGTACGTGCTATTGCATGGACTCAACACACATGGCGGAAGCGTATTGTCTTCCACATGTGGCGTTGAATAGAACCCTTTCGAGGCAATAGTGCAGACCCGCGAGCGACCTCGAGGCACATGCGGAGTTTTCCGATTTATATAAAGTTACGAAGATTGCAAAAGGTTGGAATATGTGGACGAGTCAGTTAACTCTCGGCTACTCTCGCGAACGGTCATCTTCGACCACGCTTGTATAAGATACATCGAATAAATATAGTATTGTATTTAGCCTACCTTTAATCTCGCCTTGGCGTACATACCCACAGACTTATGCTCTGACAGGCGAGACGTATGTTCGAAAACAGTCCGATTATAAAAGTAAAGAATATATCTTTCTATTTATTTCCTTCTCTCTTTCTTTCACGGTGTATGATCACTTACTCACCGATTACAGTAAAATGCCAGTATATCATCGCCTCTTACGGACTTCTGAAGTAAAAGGAGAAGAATAATCGATGGAGTAAGACCAATAGATCCTGATATGTACGAATATTTAATGGAATTAAGAGATGCGTAATATCATTGGAAAATCAGCTTTATCAAAATATTACCAGCCACAAAATCTGCATCACGTGTTACGATAAGACACCGAATGAATACAAACGTATATGCACTCGTGGCACCATACAGTTTATAATACATAAAGAATTAGCTGATCATCAAATCCGCTGCACCTACAAATAAATAGTAAAAATATGACTTGCTCATGAATGCAGAGCTTGTATTGAAGAATATCTGCACATTAACAGGGATTACATAAAGAATAAGGAGATGGTTAGAAGAATAACAGGAGAAGAATGAAAATCTTTCTCATTAGGCACTCAACATCTGGAAATTTGTCTCGAGGCGATGGTAATATCGTCGCTATTCTTCTTAATTTATGAAATTAAGAAAGAAAATGGGCCTTAGTATCAAATACTTATTAACTGCGAAGTCTAATCACACAAAATCCAAGAATCACTTTTTAACGAAAGTTGTTTCCCACTGCTGTTATATTTAAGTGTTCACATTCTTAATGGACAACTTGACTAGGGAGGCACGCCGCGAAATCGCCAGAACAATCGATTGAGAAAGGTTCTGGCTCGGGGTTTGAATTCTAACGCACCACAGACCTATGATCATACTTACGACACTTACACACCTACACACTCGATATAAACCCCGTAGCTTCCCCTCCTTCCACATACATAGTACATAATCAATTTTTCAAAAATTTTTGTTTATTTTAATATTATTGTAACAACCAATCGAAATCTTTAAATATAAATAATGAAATAAAAAAAGATCTCTAAGATTGTGTCAAAAAATAAATTAAAACCAGACTAATAAAAGCCAAACCGCAAAGTGACAATGCAAATAGAAATATAAATCCTTTTCTTTCTTTTGTTAGTCATTTATTGGTTAAATGTTTCAGTCCATTTTCAAATTATCCTCAGTAATGTATAAACAACAAAAACACTTTAAATATGATTTAACAATAGACTTTTCTCTTCTCTATTCCGATGATCCCTGCACTAATGTAACACCCCGCGAATTAATACACACACACATACGCGCGCGCGCATTTAATCAAGTTTAATATAAAATTTTATATTAATAAACAAAATTATAAATAAATATATATATGTATATATTATATTTTTATTATATATGTACATACAGGGTGTCCCATTTTAACTTACAAAGCCAAATATCTCGAAAACTAAGCTTTATCGAAAGAAATGTTTGAAACAAAAATTGTCGGATTACGATGGGTACATCTTGTAAGCCTAGTCTTATTCCTCCAGGTGGAGGCATTTTTGAAAATTCAAAGTCGTCATTACTTTTTTAAACGGAATTACTATAATTTTCTTACATAAATCTATTCCCCGTAATATTTGGCGGAAAAAATTTTTAGAGTGAAATAGTCGAAAAATGAATAATTTACGAGATATTTTATACTTTATTCTGACCCATTTTAATAAAACATATGAAATATTTTATGATATATTCATTTTTTGATAATTTAATCTTACTAATTTTCTTTATAGAATAACGAGATAAATCAGATAGTGTGAAAAGAACATTTTTCTGATTTGAAAAAATTTTTGAAAAAAATGTGCAATTTGCAAATGTGCAATTGCATAATTAAAAAAAATAACTATTCATTTCTTTATGCCAATTGATTTATCTCACTAAACGTTAAATAGAATTTATAAGCTCGTATACATAAAAAGTAATGAAACAATACATAAATAACTTAACGAGACTCTATGTTGGTGAAAAACATTTTTTATTGTTAGATAAACAAATTAAGTATAAATATGATCGATACGTTACTTTCTTGTGTCTCCTTCAATCGACTTAAATTATAACATGCTTTTCTTATATAGAACTACAAAAATAATAAAGATAGATTTCGAATTAATAACAGTCGGAGAAACATCTTCGTTATTCGCATTTTGACACATTTGTTTTCAATGAAAGGTAACATATAATAATTGTTCTTCCGGTCTGACCACACGATATACATATATAAGCACGATCTGATTTAAAAACAGTACATAATGTATGGAAAGTTCAGCGAGCAACGTGATAATAAGTAGTGCGAACGACTCCGAGGCGTACAAAAAATGATGAATATTTCAAATTTACAATTTTATTTAATTGACACATGGTTTCTTATTTGGATATCATATTTATTTATTAATAATTTTTTAAAATTATTTGTTTGTCGTGAACAATAGAATTTCAATTAATGTTGACTTGTTAATAATGGCTTATTTAACTGTTAATCGTCTAAATAATATCGCTCATATTTTCCGTTATAGTTATAATCCCAAAAAAGAGGGGTCAAAAATATATTGGAGTAATTATACACCTTATTATTGAAAACAAATGTGTCAATTTAGAAGAAAAAATGCGAATAACGAGGATGTTTCTCCTGTTGTTTAATTCAAAATCTATATGTATTATTATTGTA
The DNA here is from genome assembly GCF_030444845.1 of Prenolepis imparis. NCBI lineage: Eukaryota > Metazoa > Arthropoda > Insecta > Hymenoptera > Formicidae > Prenolepis > Prenolepis imparis. The sequence goes on along the minus strand of NW_028141354.1, from coordinate 30,724 downwards.
GCTCTATAAAAAAGCATGCTATTATAATATAAGTCGACTGAAGAAGACACAAGTGTCGAAACGTATCGATAATGTTTATATCTAATTTGTTTATTTAACAATAAAAAATGTTTTTCACTAACATATAGAGTCTCGTTAAGGCCTTTATATATTGTTTCATTATGATTTATTTTATTATTCTATGTAGAAAATTATTAATTAAAGTAAGATTATCGAAAAAGGAGTATATTCGAAGATATTTTATACTTCTTACCAAATGTGACAGAATGAAGCATAAAATATCTCGCAATTTATTTTTCGACTATTCCACTCTAACAATTTTTTACGCCAAATATTAAGAGAATATAGAGTGTCCCATACCTAGCGAATCATAGCTGATAAACAGCTAGATTCTTGACGTCATTTGGAGATGATTTTTCCTCAGCGAAAATGTTAAGGGAGGTCATTATTTTTTGCATGTTGCCAATTTTTGTTATCGTGTATCTTTGTAACCTTAAATTAAAATTTTATTAAAGTAAACTCTACCTGAAATTAACTGAAGAATGTAGTTTTGTTAATATTTTATTTCCACAAGATTTAGTTTGCGAAAAAGCTTTTATTTACAATCGCTTATAACTTGAAAATTATTGGTGCCTCGACATTTTCGCTGAGGAAAAATCGTCTCCAAATGATCCCAGGAATCTACTGTAAATCAGCGATTCACTGGGTACGGGACACTTTATATGTAAGAAAATTATAGTGGTTTTGTTTAAAAAAGTAATTATAGAAATCTCAAAAATGCCTCTATCTGGAATAAGACTACATTTACGACAAGATGTGCCCTTCGAAATCCTACAACTTTTGTTTGAAACATTTTTTTTCGATAAAACTTAGTTTCCGATATTTTAAGCTATGTAAGTTAAAAGGGGATACCCTGTATATACAAGGTGTTTCATTTTAATTTCTCCAAATATCTCTGAAACTAAGCGAAAAAGAAAAGGTTTAAGCAAAAGGATTTCGATAGAGAATGAAGTTAATGTTACTGATTTTTTTTTTATAAAGGACGATTTTTAAGGCCATTTGAAGGTCAATTCTCTCTTTTTTAAATAGAACTACCTCAATTTTTTTATATGAATCGATTCTTCGTAATATTTACTAAAAAAAGTTGTAAAGGTAAAATGGGCAAAAAGTGAATAGTTTATAAGATATTTTATGGTTAAATTTGACATAATTTTATATAAACTATAAAATATCTCATAAAATATTGATTTTTCGTCGATCTCTCTTATCTAAATACTTTTACGCACAAAATATTGAAAGAAATTAATTGGTGCAAAGAAAACACAGTTGTTTCTAAGAAAAAGTAGTTGCTAGTTGCAAATTACATATTTTTTCTTAAAAATAATTATGTGTTTTCTTTACATTAATTGATTTTTTTCATTTTGTGCATAAAAATATTAAGGTAAAATCATTGGAAAAAGAATATTTACGAGATATTCTATAATTTATGTAAGATTATGTTAAACTAAAGTATAAAGTGTTAAACTAAAGTATTCTTAAATTTAATTCAAATTAATTTGACTCAATTTTAATTCAAATCAAAATATAGAATTATTAAGATTCAAATGAGTTACAGTAAAAAATTAATTTGGTAAATAAAATTTTAATTAAAATCTTATTTTAAAGCGGGTTTATATGTAAATTTACATAAATTTATAAATTGAATTTTATTTAAATTATGTACAAATTGCCCGTCAAAGTATTTTGTAAACTATTCACTTTTTGACCATCTTACCCTTATAACTTTTTGTAGTGAATATTGCAAGAAAAATCGATTTATATAAAAAAATTGAGGTAATTCCCCAGATAGCCACAGTAATTATTATGATATTATTTTGACATCAAAATGATGTAATTTAACGTCAAAATACATAATTTTTATGTCAAAATAATATCATAATAATTACTGTGGTTATCTGAGTCCATTTAAAAAAAATATATAAATGTTCTTCAAATGATCTTGAAAATCACTTTTTAGGAAAAAATTAGAAGCATCAACTTTTTTCCTCCTCGAAATCTTACAACTTCTGTCTAAATCTTTTTTTCGCATTTTGCTTAATTTCAGAGGTATTTGCCTCAGGAAATTAAAATAAAACACCCTGTATACAGGGTGAGCCATTTTAATATCCCCAAGTATTTCTTTTCTTAAGCCTTTTACAAAAAAATGTTTTGTACATAAGTTGTAGGATTTCGAGAGGGAAAGAATAATTTGGCGCTATTAATTTTTTCCTAAAAAGCGATTTTCAAGATTATTTGAAGGTCATTTATGTACTTTTAAATGGAATTACTATAATTTCTTTATATAAATCGATTCATCACAATATATTCTTTACAAAAAGTTATAAGGATAAATTGGCCAGAAAATGAATAGTTAACGAGATATTTTATACCTTATAGTTTAGCATAATTTTACATAAACTATGAAATATCTTATAAAATATTGATTTTTCATTGAATTTATCTAAATATTTTTATGCACAAAATAATAAAAGAAATTAACTGGTGCAAGGAAAACATATACTTGTTTGTAAGAAAAAGTGTGTAGCTGTTAATTGCAAATTACTTACATTTTCTTACAAATAATTATGTGTTTTCTTTACACCGATTGAGTCTTTTCATTATTTTATGCATAAAAGTATTGAAGTAAGATCGACGAAAAATGAATATATGAGATATTTCATACTTTATATGAAATTATATTAAACTAAAAACTAAAGCAAAAATATCGTAAATTATTCTCTTTTTTGGCCATCTTACCCTTATAACTTTTTATTGTGAATTTTGCGAGGAATTAATTTATACAAAAAAGTAAGGTAATTTCATTTAAAAAAATATAAATAATCTTTAAATGACCTTGAAAATCACCCTTTAGGGAAAAGGTAGTAGCGCCAATTTCTTTCTTCCTCGAAATCCTACAACTTTCGTACGAAACATTTCTTTGTAAAAAGCTTAGGAAAAAAAATATTTGGGATGGGACATTAAAATGGCTGACTAAACCTGTATATCATATTTAATTTTTCTTTATGTAAGAACAAATAAATATTTTTATGTAATTTGGCAAATATTTATTAACTTGATTCTTCTATTCCCGTAAACCGAAATCGCACAGGGTCCCATTCCGAACAAAAGAGATTAAATTCTCTTACCGAAAAGGCACCGAGCAAACGGTCTTTAAATAGCGTGAACGACCTTCTCGGTCATTGACCTATTTTTATGTACATATATATATATATATATATATATATATATATTCAAAAATTTTATAAATACAAAACCATTTATGAAAAAGCTAATAATTTACTAATTATTAAAAATTTTAACTAATAAATTATTAGCTTTTCCCTAAAATTTCTTATACGCACTACCTGTACTTTTATGAAAATTAGTAATCTTTATATAAAGCTCGCAGCTTTTAGTGATTCAATAGCAGAGAATAGAAAGAATACACTTATTGTGAAATCTAACGGGGCCAAGAATCACTGCTGTTGAACCACTGAAAGCTGCAAGCTTTATATAAAGATCATTAATTTTTATAAAAGTGCAGGTAGTGCGTATAAGAGATTTTAGAGAAAAGTAATAATCCATTAATTAAAATTTTTTATAATTAGTAAATTATTAACTTTTCCATAAATTTTTGTAATATATATATATACACTATTTTGTGTGTGCGTGTGTGTGCGTGCGTGCGTGCGTGTGGGCGTGTGTGCGTGTGGGCGTGTGTGCGTGTGTGCGTGCGTGCGTGCGTGCGTGCGTGCGTGCGTGCGTGCGTGCGTGCGTGCGTGCGTGTGTGTGTGTGTGTGTGTGTGTGTGTGTGTGTGTGTGTGTGTGTAAAATAGGTCAATGACCGAGAAGATCGTTTACGCTATTTAAAGACCGTTCGCTCGGTGGTCCCTTTTCGGTAAGAGAATTTAATCTCTTTTGCTCGGAATGGGACCCTGTGCGATTTCGGTTTACGGGAATAGAAGGATTTTCCTTGAAGTCGATTATCTTAAAAATGAAAAATGTTTCATTTTTAAGATAATCGACTTCAGTATCATTTAAAAGAAAAAACATCTTGTACATTTTCATATATTCAAAACTATGTATTTATTTTCATTATTAATTATTATTATTATTAGTCTCAATTATTAATGCACTAATATATTCTCATAATTGTTAATCTTACCTTTATCACTTTTCTTCTTGTCTCGTTACATTCCGCACATATTTTTATAAAATATAAACATTATTATCTCACACGTATGCACACTCATAAACATAGGATTTTGTCTCTTAAAGCGTTTTGCACACTTGAGCGAATAATCGTACATAAGAATGCTGCTTGAGGAACAAAATCCCTTTGTGTATGCGCGAGTATATATACGTGAGTCTAAAGCATGCGGCACACGATGCTATTTTATTTGCTGGATTGCTAGCTGGATTTGCGTGCTTGCTACCGTGTGGGCAGCAGTGCTGGCAGTGCTGCTGACCGTGTTGCTCGCTTGGCTTCAGACGATGCCTACTTTCGTGCTGGTTTTAGGAGGATCATTTCAATAAACCAAAAAAATTTCAAGTGACGATAACCCTATCATCGTTATATGCAATATCATTGTTTATATGATGGTGGTTATATGTCACTGTGAATGTTTTTTGCAACCTAACCCAAATTTGAGACTGACAATCTGTCAATCTGTCAGCATCTTGATTGACAGCGCAGGATTATAGCAGAAAAATAGCACCTGTTCTATCACCGAAATCCAGCAAATCAGTCAGCAGCGTGACCAGCAGGCACACAATTTCCAGCCTAGCAAAGAGCAAGATTGCCAGCACAGGCGCACGCAAGTAATCCAGCAGATAAAATAGCATCGTGTGCCGCATGCTTAAACTATGAAGTAAGAACAAGAAGACTTATCTATAAATTAAAGGTCACGAAAAATGTTTCTTATGTGATCAAATGGAATAATTTGGATTCATTTCGTCGCCATCTTAAAATTGTAAATGATAGATAATGAGAGAAGAAAGATTGAAAATGCATGGTCACAGTGAAACGTATTAATATGAAATTGAAAGTAACAAATAAATAAAAATAATGTTAGAAATCTTTAAAAGAAAATTTTCAAAGTTTTATATTAATATATTTTATATAGGTATATGTATATAGGTATATATATGTATATAGGTATTATATAGGTATATATGTATATGTATATAGGTATTATATAGATATATATATGTATATATATAAATATATATGTATGTGTGTGTGTATGTATATTATTGTATATTATATTATATTATATATATTTATTTTTACATTTATTTATTTTTTTATTACTTTTTTATTTTATATTAAGTTTTGTATTAAATTTTATATTAATATTATATTATAATATTGTTCATAACTAAATATTAATATTAATCCATTTGACATGCAAATAATATCAGGTTACAAAAGCTAAAACTTTACTTGAAGTTTATGCAAAATTAAATTCTATAATTTTCTTCCTTATATCATTGCAATTTCAAAATTTCATTGTAACTAGACTCATTTTAAAATGTATTATCAAAATTATTTATCAACCAAACTACTACACATTTACTAATTAGTAACACAATTAAACATAATACTATATAAAATGTACGAATATTCAAGATGGTGATCTAATAGTTCAAGTTATTCTATTCGGCAAACCTGACCACATAGGGAACATATTTCGTGACTAACTTTTTTCTCTCTACACTATCGAGATATAACTCTCCTTACTCTTACTTCATGATCTGAACCTGATAAAGAAAAATAAAAATAAAAATGGTCACAATTTTGATACATCTCAAAATTGATTGCACCAATCATATTCTAGTATCACTGGTCGCAATTGAAAGTTTGTATTAATATTATACGGATGTGTTGAAATTCTAAAAACGGTCGAATATTTCATAAAGAAGGCATTTTAGAACAAAATGTTTCAAATAAAAATTGTAGGGTTTAAAAATATCCCTTTACAAATTTTATCATTTTGACGTTGGATGGCATTATCAAGATCAGGGCGAGATCATCTTGAATTTTTTAAATGGAACCACTATATTTTTTTTATATACATCAATTCTTCGCAATATTCTGTATAAAAAGTTATAAGAGTATGATGATTGAAAAGTGAATAATGTACGAGATATTTTATACTTTAATTTCACATAATCTTTCATAAATTATGAAATATTTCATCAAATATTCATTTTCCGATGATCTTACCTCAATACTTTTATGCACAAAATAATAAGAGGAATTAATTGATATAAAGAAAATACTTTTTTTTTTTTTTTTTTTAAGAAAAAATATGTAATTTATAGAGCACGAATTTACATACAAAATGCATGTTCTTTTTTACTTATCTAAGGGTATGCGGAAATGATAAACTTTGTAAGTCACACTTTGACAAACAATTTGACCGTTGTTTGATAGTGCGCATATAAATGCATATTTTTGAGAAAAATGATTTTGCATGCATATTTTATTATTTTTACAATAAAAGTGTATATTTTACTCATAATTGAAATATTAAAAGTGCTTAATTTATTCGAATTTGGATATAAAATAAAATAAAAATACTGCGTATGTGTAACAAGAAATTCCTGGTTATAAAACAGTCAGTGAAGGAGGGTGTCAAATTTGAGTCGTTTCTGCCCATCAGAAGTAACTTTAGTAGACCATAAAATGCAAAAAATTGTACAGTGAAGAAATTGAAATACAAGAAGAGTTAAGATAATATTACATTTGTCGCACAACAAACTTTTTAAGCGCATTGATTGGCTGCAGTATAGATAATTTCTTAAGTCTCTATTTTATAGCTAATCAATACGCTTAAAAAGATTATTGATAAATGTAATATCGGCTTTAACCGAAAAAATTGTGATGTTTTTTTTAGATGCGCCTGTGACATCATGCGACGTTGAAAAAACAGTTTCTGTATTCTCCAGTGATAAATTCTTCTTCAGTGATAAACATAGAGATTTCACACAAGAAAATTTGAGGATGACTTTTTTTATATACTGTAATAAGTAATAAGCAAGAATAAGGTTTTCCACAAAACAAATAGATTATGTTACTTTTGTTTATTTATATTTGCATATTATTTATATTTGCATATTATGGTGTATATTTTGTACATTTTTCGTGCATATTTACATGCTTATTTTACTAGTTGATATAAGATGCATTTAAATCTGGGATTTAGTAATTAATTTACAACAGCTATATACTTTTTCTTAAAAACAACTGTGTTTTCTTTATATGAATTGATTCCTCTCATTATTTTGTGTACAAGAGTATTGAGATAAGATCATCGGAACATGAATATTTGATGAACTATTTCATAATTTATGAAAGATTATGTGAAATTAAAGTATAAAATATCTCGTACATTATTCACTTTTTGATCATCATACCCTTATAACTTTTTATGCAGAATATTGCGAGGAATCGATTTATATAAAAAAAATATGGTGGTTCCATTTAAAAAATTCAAGGTGATTTTGCCCTAACCTTGGCAACGCGCTCAAGGTCAAAATCATATGATCTGTAAATATATATTTTTAAACCTACAATTTTTATTTAAAATTTTTTTTCTGAAATGCATTGTTTATTAGATATTCGACCGTTTCCAGACTTTCAAAACATCCTGTATAATAAATGTGCCATTAAATTTTTTAGTATAGCTTTAGTTACCGAAATATCTTAATTGAAAGTTTTATTTGATGTAATTTGACATGAAATTCCAAATAAGCTGTTTGGTAGGCGTCGCGGCGCCTGTACATAGGCAAAACCATTGACAAGCGAGTATTTTTATGTACTTGGCGTTACGACGCTTACCGCGTCGCTTACTTAATACTTGTACACACAAAGTAACTTGTAATAATAATATTTACACAGCAAAAGAAAATTTGCATAATGTTAGGATATATCTTGAGAGAAATCAGAATATTATTAAAATATCTAAAATAAATCTGGAGAATTATGTAAAATAAATGTCCACTCTTTGCAAGAACATAGAAATATTACTAGTTATATAGATATGCACGGTCTTTATAGATCTAAAAATGTTTCGGTATTGAAACATGATTTTTAATATCACATGTATGTGTACAAATTTGAATAAAATAAATTATTGTGATAATAGCTCGTATAAAAATTAATATAATAATCAGTACTAAGTTATGGGCCTTTTAACGACCAAAAAAACATTATGTTGATATGCAGTGTTGAACATTCTTTATTCAAAGGAGAATTACAACTTAGAGGGCGGGACGTTTCAAATATTTACTTATGTCTTCTTCAGCCACTATTTTGATTACTACAAATATAATTAAAGCGATTAAAAATATTTTGGTCAAATTGAACGCGAATATTTACTTTAACACAAAAGTTATTGGTTTAGTCGTCCATTAAATACCTACTTATACGGATGTACTCATTGTCATGGTGATGAGTCCATGGTTTTTTCAAGATATTAAGTCACAAGTGTAAAAAACGATGTTATTTTATGAAATTTAAAATAAAAAATATACTATGTCAATAATAATATGCTGTTAACATGTTAAAAATTATTTAAAAATAACGTTACAAATAATTTTAATGTTCTCTATCAAAATGTAAGTCAGGCAATGATATTATCTTTCGTAAGATGATGTTTATATACATATATTGTTGTGCCGCTGCACGGCACTGGGGTTGCGCCGAATAAAGGATGGAGATCCTCGGGTCGCGCAGGATTTTGGCAAAGTGTAGAATAGTGTTTTCCTTCTTTTGTCTCACAAATATACTTCTTTATTTGGATTGATTTGGGTTTTACACTTTATTGCTGTCCTTTTTCTAGTTGCATATTCGCGTAGTATTAGTTAGCTAGCGTTTCTTCGTAATGATTCGGATTTTTAGCGATTGCGTTACTTCTGATTTGAATCTTAATTTGCGACTGTCCTCGCGGGCTGACTCTCGGTCTTATATATTCTTTGTTTCTTGGATTTCTTTCGAGAGAGGCCCTTGGAAACAGGTCTCTGATTGGTTAGTAATATTCACGCGTTTTTGTTCTAACTGCAAGCGAAGCAGGTTGAAGTCGCAGGTCTTCGCTTGCATCTCGCGGTTTCCGGTGCTTCGCACGTGTCTCGCTGCGTTAACGTTTTCGCGCGACGAGCGTTTGACGAGAGCGCTCTTTTATAAGCAAAAATGTTTTACAGTATTCTATAAAGATATTCAGTAAATTCTAATTTCTAATAACTACTGGTTATAGTTCGGGCTATAACAATATGTCAAGCCGGTGAGACCAAGGGACGGACGTTAATATTATAATTTATATGTTTTGTTATGGATTGAATAATGGAAAGTACGAAGAATCTAAATATTCACTATCTTCTGTAGCGTTTAGTTCATTTTTTGTTGTTTTATAAAAATAGTTTTAAATATTAACCTTTTGTAATAATTAGTTTCGTGCTCTAGAATTTTTCTCATTTCCCAATCAATCTCATGCTTATGTTCAATAATATGTTGTGTAACTACGGAATTTTTTGACTCATTCTGTTTTATATTTATCATAAGTTCCCGAATTCTGGTTTGCAACTGTTTCTTGGTTTGTCCCACATATAACGCCGAACAATCTTTACAATTGATTTTGTATATTACATTGGCCGCATTAAGCAGACTCAACAGTTGAGCAATTTTCCGATGTCATTCGACGCTAATTAGCTGGATCTGAAAGTAGAAACTAATCACGTTCGATTTACTACTTAGTGGTTGAGTCTGCTGAATGCGCTTATGGTTATTAAAATTTTTTGTGGAGTGGTGTTCTTGTGTACTTTTATAATGGTTTTTGTGTTCTTGTGTACTTTTATAATGTTATTCAATCTGTTGAGGCATTTGAATCCCACAACGAGTTCAGTTTCATAACAAAAACATATAACACATAATAAATATATTGGGTACATCCAGTACAACAACCGCTCACTGAGCGCGTTTATATTTATCATAAGTTTCCGAATTCTGGTTTGCAACTGTCTCTTGGTTTGTCCCACATATAACGCCGAACAAATTTTACAATTGATTTTGTATATTACATTGTTATTAGAATTTTTTGTGGAGTGGTGTCTTTGTGTATTTTTATAATATTATTCAATCTGTTGAGGCATTTGAATCCCACAGCGAATTCTGTACCATGGAACGATTTATAAATGTGTTCAAATAAATTTTTAATATAAGGAACTGCTATTAATTTTTTATTATTATATTATTAATAATTATATTATTGTATATTACCTACATTCTTTTGATTTAATTTGGTGTATATTAGTTTTTTTATTCTCATATCTTCACATGCTTAAATATAAAGGATAGTGGGTATCCGTTGTCTAACAATGGGTGCATCCAGTACAACAACCGCTCACTGAGCGCTCTCAGTACAATAAAAACTAATATACACCAAATTAAATCAAAAGAATGTAATATACAATAGTACAATTATTAATAATAATAATAAACAATTAATAGCAGTTCCTTATATTAAAAGTTTATCTGAACACATTTATAAATCGTTCCATGGTACAGAATTCGCTGTGGGATTCAAATGCCTCAACAGATTAAATAATATTATAAAAGTACACAAAGACACCACTCCACAAAAAATTCTAATAACAATGTAATGTACAAAATCAATTATAAAATTTGTTTGGCGTTATATGTGGGGCAAACCAAGAGACAGTTGCAAACCAGAATTCGAGAACTTATGATAAATATAAAACAGAATGAGTCAAAATATTCCGTAGTTACACAACATATTATTGAACATAAGCATGAGATTGATTGGGAAATGAGAAAAATTCTAGATCACGAAACTAATTATTACAAAAGGTTAATATCTAAAACTATTTTTATAAAACAACAAAAAATGGACTAAACGCTACAGAAGATAGTGAATATTTAGATTCTTCGTACTTTCCATTATTCAATCCATAACAAATCATATAAATCATAATATTAACGTTTGTCTCTTGGTCTCACCGGCTTGACATATATATATATATATAAACATCATCTCACGAAAGATGTTATCATTGTCTGACTTACATTTCGATAGAGAACATTAAAATGATTTGTAACGTTATTTTTAAATAAGTTTTAACATGTTAACAGCATATTATTATTGACATAGTATATTTTTTATTTTAAATTTCATAATAATATCGTTTTTTTACACTTGTGACTTAATATCTTGAAAAAACCATGGACTCATCACCATGACAATGGGTGACATATAAGTACAGGTATTTAGTGGACAATGACTAAACCAATAACTTTTGCGTTAAAATAAATATTAACGTTTAATTTGACCAAAATATTTTTAATCGCTTTAATTATATTTATAGTAAAAATAGCGGCTGAAGAAGACATAAGTAAATGTTCGAAACGTCCCGCTCTCTGAGTTGTAATTCTACTTGGAATAAAGAATGTTCAACACTGCATATCAACATAATGTTATTTTGATCGTTAAAAGTCCCATAACTTACAAGGGAACGGTCGAAAGTGTCCCTCACCGATTTCAATGCGCTTAGGATATATTGTAGAGCATCAAAAAATATTAGATCCGAATTTTATTTAGGTGCTTATTTCAACGTTTAGGGGTTGAAACAACCCCTCGAATATAATGAACTTTTTCATTTTTAGCGAATATCTGCGAAAATATAAGAGATATAAAATAATGTTTTATACAAAAATTTTATGGTATTTTATACTCTTTACAATGGCGTAATCACATTTTTCGAAAATGTGAAATTTTTTAATCGACCCCTTCTTCTCCACCTATCATTTTGCTAAATTTAAGAATTTTATAAGGACAAAATTGAAGAGCATTGAGTGGCAAATCCATCCATGTATATTAATATTATGTTTCCACGATTCAATTTTTGGGAAAACGAGTTGATAATGTCGTGATACAGGCGTCGCGCTGATATGTTATATAACATAATCCCATTAAACAGAACTTCACAAAGGTAAAAAATACACCAAATACATAAAACATTCCTCTCAAAAATAATGTATCTCTAAAAAATAATGTACTATTACATTATTTTATATATCACACAAAATATTTGAAACATAATAGTGTAATTTAACACAAAATTTAACTTATTTTGAAAATCATGTTTTTCTTAATAAAAATAAAATGCATTTTAATTTTTTTGAGAAAATCTGTTGTTCATAATATTTGTATAAGCAAAATTGATTTTATGACAAATATTATTTCAAATTACAAATCCTTATAAACTAAATTGCTTTTAATTGTAAGTATTTGGCTAGTTAATTACTGATTTAATAGTTAGTTTTAACTTTTATATTTTTTAGAGGTTAATTTCATGTGTGGTTTTAATTTTATATTTTTTAAGGATTTATTATATTTTTAAAGGTTATTATTTTTTAGAGATACATTATTTTTGAGAAATTTTTTATGTATTTGGTGTATTTCTTACCTTTGTGAGGTTCTGTTTAATGGGATTATGTCATATAACATATCAGCGCAATTGAAAAGAAATAACGCTAATCTACATCGTGGCGCCTGTATCACGACATCATCATCTCCTTTTCCCAAAAATCGAATCGTGGAAACAATATTAATATACATGGATGGATTTGCCATTCAATGCTCTTTAATTTTGTCCTTATAAAATTCTTAAATTTTGCAAAATAATAGATGGGAGTAGAGGTCAATTAAAAAATTTCAGATTTTCGAAAAATGTGATTACGCTATTGTAAAGAATATAAATACCATAAAACATTTGTAGAAAACATTTTTTTATATCTCTTATATTTTCGCAGATATTCGCTAAAAATGAAAAAGTTAATTATATTCGAAGGATTTCAACCCCTAAACGTTGAAATAAGCACCTAAAAAAATTACGGATCTAATATTTTTTGATGCTCTACACTCTACAACATATCCAAAGAGCATCAAAATCGGTGAAGGACACTTCCGATCTTTTGTTAGTATTGGTTATTGTATTGAATAAAATATCTTTAATAATTTTCGAGAAAATGTAAGTAGATAAGCTATTAAAAACGGCCCCTCGTCCTTTTATTGCTTTTTATTATTTTTTATAATAAATAGATTATTACCCCAAAACAGCACAATATATCCTCAGGATGATCCTGAATATATCCTAAATATGCTCGGATATACATATATGGGATATATTTAGGATATGATACGAATCCAAACAGCTGAGGATGTTTTATGGATGTCTTAAGAATATCTATATGAGACACAACGTAAAATACGTAAATTAAGAATCTGATATGATTAATAAAGCTTTAAATGAACTATTAACGTGTAATGTATCTAATGTGCCAGCTAACGTACCAATATTTGAAATAATTGAGAATGATTCGCATACATCAACTTTTAATCAAGATGAGATAAATGCAGATTTGTTAAATAAAATTAGTGATTCTGATCAAACAAATCCTATTTTAAGTAGTGAAGAAGAAAATAATGAAGTTTTACCCTTATTTGAGCAACAAGAGTTTTTGAGTAATGATGAAATTGAAGATAATAATAAATGAAACAATAAATGAAATAATAAATATAATGAATTTATTTTAAAACATTTCTGCCTAGTTGGGCAGTTAAAAAAAAAATTTCACAAGCATCTTTACGTCTTATAAGAGACATAAAACAGTATACATGTAATAAATGTCATTGTAATATACCGTCCAATCCTAGGGCACTTTTGCATATTCCGAGAAGTGTTAATATTAGAAATTTTTTTTTATGCTGATGGGGAATATTGCCACTTTAGTTTATTAAAGTTAATAAAAAATTTTGTATGTCTCAGAAAATGTTACTAATATAAACATAAATATAAGTATAGATGGATTACTATTATCAAAGTTATCGCATCAACAACTATGGCCAATTTTGGAGCTCTATAGCGCAATCAAAACAAGTTTTTATTATTGGAGCATACTATGGTACACAGAAACTTTCTAATTCAAAAGCTTTTTTTAAGAGAATTTATAAAGGAAACACAACTATTGTGTTGTGACAGAATTATTATGAATAATAAACACGTTCATTGCAATATAGGTTCTATAATATATATACTCCAGCAAATCATTTATATTGCAAGTTAAATGACTGATTATTCTAACTGCCAAATATAAAACTGAAGGCACTTTTCGTAATAATAAAGTTTGCTTCCCTCAAATAGAATAGAATGCTTTATTGAGAACAGATTTAGAATTTAGAGCAAAGATAGATGAAAATTTTCATATTGGAACATCAATTATTGTGGGAACATTTGTAAACTGTCTCTATATGTGTAGGTGCGTGTGAGACATGTATGTGTGTGCACGCGTGGGACATGTGCGTCACGTGTCAGCGAAACGAAGGACCACACCGCGGCACTGTTTAGAATGCAGCTAGCGATGATCAATTATCTAAAGAGGATAACCCTCGAGGGTTATCGCTGAAAAACTAAACTTGTCCCTTATTGGCGTCAAAATTTGATCGTAAGGTCGGTCTGAGAAAACCTGAGAGAGTCAGTCTAAAATAGGCAATCTAAGAGAGTCATTTGAGCGACATCAACGAGCACGGAGCATACAACTGCGTGTACTGCGAGCGTGTAGTCCTACAATTGGGGGCTCGTCCGAGCAAACAAAGCCGTGCGAGTAAAGTTAAGCAGAGTGAATTTACTATACTGACGAATTCGCGTAACATAAAAGTGAATAAGCTTGATGTGAAAAAATGAGTTCGAAAAATCCATCGAATTTTACGGTTAATCAATTAAAAATTAAAAGAAAAACTTCGTGAGCTGGGATTTTTCTCGGCGGAAAATAAAGCCGAACTTATCAACTAGTTAAGCGAGACCGATCCATCAGGCGAGTGGGCAGAAGAAATTTCTGCGATGCCGGAAAACAGTGCAGCAGCATCCCGAGAAGACGAAAGCGAACCTCAGGCAGAAATACCATCGTTACCTCACTGCGAGCGAGAATTAAAAATCTATCGCCGGGAAAAGGAGCTAGCGAAATGAGAATTACAGTTCATGCAAAGAGAGTTGAAGTTGATGAGAGAAATGTTACGGCTGACAATGAGTACAACGGACCAAACGAGACGTGGAAACATTACTCATGATTTTTCAAAGCCCAGTATAACTTTTGCGGACTTACTTGGCTGTTTTAATGGCAATACCAGCGATTATGAACTCTAGGAGAGACAACTTACATTATTAAGAACAACATACCACTTATCCGATGAGTAATTTCAAAATCTTAATTGACATACGACTAAAGGGAAAGGCTGCCGATTGGCTGCAATCCGCAGCACATCGAACTATCAGTAGATGATTTATTAAGTGAAATGCGAGAAATGTATAATCATCGTTCCAGCTAAGAAAACAGTTTGAAGAATATATATGGAAAAGAGAAGAAACCTTCTAGCAGTACGTCCACGAAAAAATAATCATGGATAACCGTGTGCCAATTAGCGAAGATGAAATCATCGATTATATCATCGACGGGATACCAGATACCAGTAGCAAGCCTAAGAGACCAAGCACGAATTAATCAATTCACAACAAAAGTATAATTATTACGAGCTTTCGAAAAAGTAACACTCAAAAACAAATTCCCGATGGGCAGCGCGAAGACGGAGGAGCAGTAGAAACAGGGCAGCAAAACCTAGCGGCAACGTGGAGGCGAGACAACCGAGAGAAAGAATGCATGATAAGAACAAAGAATGAAGCCGAAAAACGTTGTTTTAACTGCGAACTGCGAAATCACACCAGTGCGGACTGTCCAACAAAAGCGGATGGGCCAAAATGCTTTCAATGCGGCGAGCGAGGTCATATTGCGGCAAAATGTATAAAAAACCAAAGAGCGGTGAGAAGTATCCATACTAATATATGTAACGGTTGTAAAAAGTGCAGTAAAGAGGTAGAAATTAACGGTAGAAACTAACAGTATTAGCCCTTATTGACACCGGAAGTGACATATCCTTATTGCGTTCCGATAAATACATTCGATTAGGCTCTCCCCAATTAAATCCGAAAGAAATTCGATTTCGCGGCATTGGTTTAAACGATAATTCAACATTAGGCGAATTTAACGCAACGTAATGATAGATGGAAATACATATCCCATTCTTATACATGTTGTGTCGGATGCACTTTTAAATTACGAGCTAATCATCGGTACAGATGTTTTTGATAAAATAGAAATGACGATAAAAGCGAGTGAAATATCAATCAAGCCGATATCAAAGCCGCTTTGCATAAACAAAAATATACCAGAAATCTATCAGATCAATGTAGACCATGAGGAAAATAATAAAATAGACGTATCGCATATACCCATTTAGAGTATAAAAATTAATTTAAAGAATTGGTCGCTAACTATAATCCCAACAAAGCGCGAGAAGTAAATCTTAAAATGACAATA
Source organism: Prenolepis imparis (assembly GCF_030444845.1). Classification (NCBI taxonomy): domain Eukaryota; kingdom Metazoa; phylum Arthropoda; class Insecta; order Hymenoptera; family Formicidae; genus Prenolepis; species Prenolepis imparis. The sequence goes on along the minus strand of NW_028141354.1, from coordinate 14,235 downwards.
GTTCTTAAAGACGAAGAACCTAACCAGTCTACCAACGAGCTAGACGATTAGCAGCATCAGAAAGAGAGTGTAAATACGCAAATAAATGAGTGGCTACGCTACGGTACCATACAACCATCCTTGTCAGAATATGCAAGTCCGATAATCTTAGCAAAGAAGAAAGATAATTTTATCAAATTATGTGTTGATTACCGATTACTGAACAAAAAAATGATCAAAGACCGATATTTGTTACTAATTATTAAGGATCAATTAGATTCACTACAAAATGCAAAACTCTTTAGCACTCTAGATTTATAAAACGATTTCTTTCACGTCTTAATTGATGAACAATGCCGAAAATATACAGCCTTCATAACACCAAATGGGCATTATGAATTTTTGCACGTTATATTCGGTCTGCGTAATTCGCCAGCCGTATTTCAAAGATTTATAAATATTGTATTCAGAGATCTTATCCAAGCTAAAATAATATTAACGTATATGGATGACTTAATAATACCATCTCTAGATTATCAAAGTGAAATAGCGAGTCTCAAAGCTGTATTAAAAGTTGCAAGCGAAAACGGATTAATAATAAATTGGCAAAAGTGTAGTTTTTTCAAACCGTCGCACAGTGGGGCCAAAGCTATCAAAACTTGGCAGAAAGTGAAAAAGTTGAAATTGTAAATAAAACATATTATGTTTACACAATTAATAGAAAACACATCCATGTATAAGTTTTTAATACATATTTGTCATTTTGACTAATTTAACATTGCCAGATTGTCTTAATATTTCAAATAAATCTCTTCTTGAAATATTTAATTTCGTTAAATCCGATGCTAAAAAAAGAAAAATATAAAATCATGAAAATTTAGTTAAAACAAAAGTTATAAAAAATATTAAATAATTTTAAAAGGCACACAAAGGCGCAATATTTCTTTTCACGATATTATCAATCAATAAATAACAAAAATAACAAAAATAACAAAAAAAAATTCATAGCCGAGAGATGCCGGGAACAATAAATTTTAAAAAATTTCTGAGATATTGTAGGTAAGAATTTTACATCAAACTAATAAAACAATGTAACATTTCTTATAAAAACAATGAAATTTAAATATTTATATAAATCTTTATTAAAAATACCTAAAAGTATCGTTTTCATGATGAAGTGACTTCCAATTGCAAACTTCTAACTTCATGCAAATATTACAATAAAATGACAACGTATTTCGTACATGTATAAACGATTCACTTAAAGGTTAAATTTTGGAACATAATAACAGCGACAGCGACACTCAAAATGACAAATATGTATTAAAAACTTATACATGGATGTGTTTTCTATTAATTGTGTAAACATAATATGTTTTATTTACAATTTCAACTTTTAAGCAGTGGTATCAACGCAGAGTACTGGCCCCACTGTGCGTCGGATCGAATTCCCGAGTTACATTATTGAGAACGGACATGTATATTCATCCGAACGTAAAATAAACGCGGTTCAAAAATTTCCTGAACCTTCCAACGCAAAATAAATGCAGAGCTTTTTAGGACTTAACGGCTATTTTCGAAAATTTATACCGCAGTACTCTACTATCGCGCGATCATTAAGCAATCTATTAAAAGCGGACACTAAATACGTTTTTGAAGAAAAAGAAAGGGAAGCATTCATCCGATTAAAAGAGATGTTAAGTAATAAACCTCTATTAAATCTATATTTAATAGGCGCGGAGACAGAAGTGCATACGGATGCCTCGATACAGGAATTCGGCGCGATACTCTTACAAAAAAGTGCGGAAGATAATACTTTCCATCCAGTTTACTATAGTAGCAATAAAACTACAGCGGCAGAGCAAAATTATCCAAGCTACAAATTAGAGGTATTGGCAATAATCAAAGAGCTTATTCCGCGTATATTTAATAGGAATCCCGTTCACAATAGTAACTGATTGTCGCTCATTCATCGCAACTATGAATAAAAAAGACTTATGTGTGCGTACAGCGCGCTGGACGTTATTACTTGAGGAATTCGACTATAAAATCGAGCATCGTCCTGCTAAAAACATGTGCCACGTAGACGCGTTAAGTCGCTATCCGATTTCAGAATGTAATTTAATCGAAAAACAAAAAGACGGATTAACGACACAATTGAGAAAAGCGCAGGAAAGCGATAGCGACGTAAAGAAAGTTTTTGATCGAACAAAAACGAGACAAATTGACGGTTTCGTTATTAAAAATAATTTACTTTTTAAAGAAATAGATGGCGATTTAGAGGGTAGCAGTGTCAAAATTAATGCAATCATAGATTATTCGTCAAGTGCACGAGAGAGGTCATTTTTCCGCAACAAAAACAGAAGAACTTTTACGTAACGATTACTGGATTCCGAATATTAAAACTAAGATCGAAAAGATAATTAAAAACTGTTTTGCATGCATTTTAGCGGAAAAGAAACAAGGCAAACAAGAGAAATTTTTAAATCTGATAGAGAAAGGGGAAATGCTTTTAGATACTTATTATATCAACCATGTAAGTCCGTTTTCTTCCAAAAAAATATATATTTGTTATCATAAACGCTTTTTCAAAATTTGTGTGGCTTTACACGACAAAGACTACGAATACGAATGAAGTCTTAGATAAATTAACAAAACAGTCATTCATCTTCGGAAATCCGCGTAGAATAAGTTCTGATCGTGGAACAGCTTCCACTTCGAATAATTTTTCCGAGTATTGCGCGAAGGAAAGCATTCAACATGTATTAACTACCACCAGAATTCCTAGAGCCGAGTGGAACGGACAAGTGGAACGGATGAGAATCGAATTCTCATACTCTTATTGACGATCTCTCAGACTCGAAACGCGAAGAATGGCATAAATATCTAGATTTTGTATCAATATATCAATACCACACTAAACAGAAGCATAGGCACGATTCTGTTCTATTTATTATTCGGTGTACATGCACGATTGCGAGATAGGCCTGAGATTCGAGAGCTATTAGAAAAAGAATATATTGAGATATACGAAAGCGTGATAAATTGCGAGAAAAAGCGAAAGAAAGCATCGCCAAAATTCAACGCGAGAATAAGCACAATTTTAATAAAAATAGAATCGGCAATAACATATCGAGAAGGCGATTTGGTAGCGATCAAGCATACCCAGCAAGTGCCTGGCTTGAAATTAGCGAATAAATATTTTGGGCCTTATCAAGTAACCCAGATTTTGCGTAATAATCGTTACATTGTACAACGTGAAGGTGAGCATGAGGGACCCTATAGAACCTCTACTGCCTACTGCGGCAAATTATATGAAATCTTGCTCGCATGAAGAATCTGAAGATAAGGGAAAAAACAACGCTGAAAATTGATATATCAACAGCAGGATGGTCGAGTGTGGGAGCATTTGTAAACTATCTCTGTATGTGCGTGGGACATGTTGCGTTACATGTCAGCGAAATGAAGGACCACACCGCGGTACTGTTCAGAACGCAGCTAGTGGTCAATTATCTAAAGGATCTCGAGGGTTATCGCTGAAAAACTTTAGTCTACAAGAGTATAGTAAATTAAAAACTACATTACATATGTTAGCAATAAAAACATTAGTCAAAAATTTTAATTTTACTTTTTAACAGTCAAAATCCGAATTAAGAAGCCACATTTAAGATTGACTGGCCACAGTCCGAAGTGATTTTTTTAGTTTCTAACTTTAACCAGCCATGTTATTCCTAGGATTGACTAAAAACATACTAGTCAAAAACCGAAACACAAAACTATTTCGGGCTTTGACCAAAACGCTTGGTTGTTCTGCACATTGATCAGTTAATCCTAGGAACGCCCGCGCAACGGGCTTTGACCATAATATATATATACAGGGTGTCCCACGACTTGAGATCCATAATTTAAGGGCGTGTTGCTGATATCATTTAGAATAAAAAATGTCTAATAAACATATATTCGCAAATGCGCTTCCTAATATACCATTGAAAATTGATGTAAATATGTGAAACATTACAACTCTGATTACTAACTAACACCTCTGGACTACTTTCTTTGGGGGCATATGAAGTCAATAGTTTATGCAAAACAATCTCACAATACATGAACTTGTTAACAGAATTATGAATGCGGCAACACAAATAAGAAATTCTCCTGGCATGGTGGAGCAAGCTGTTAGATCACTTTTTCAAGGCAAGACTTTGTATTAAATCTGCAGGAGGTAATTTTGAAATTTGTAAATAAACAAGTTAAATTAAATGTTTTTTTTTCTTTCCTCAAATATTCACTTTTTTCAAATATTCAACTTTTAATGCTTGTATTTATGTTAGGAAGCATTTGCGGATATATGTTTATTAGACATTTTTTATTCTAAATGACATTAACAACACGCCCTTAAAGTATGGATCTCGAGTCATGGGACACCCTGTTGAAACAACAACATATTTTTAATATATTATTTGAATAAATTAAAACTTGTCATATAACACCTTATATTTTGTCTTGTTTAGTTGGCCTATTAATTTCCTTTATATTGCTTTGTATTGCTTTATATTGCTATTACACGAGCTCATTTGCTTTCTATTTAAAGAAAAATTATTTAAAATAATATCGAACGTATTTTATCTCTTTTATGCTCTTAAAAGCATAGGCGAATATAGGAATTTTAGGGCATTATTATTATTATATGTTGATATAAATATAATTCATTTCTATTAAGTACCAACAAAATATTTTTATTTTATAAATAAAATATTAAAGATTTAAACAAATTTTTTTATATACACATTAAAAATATACATTGTCAAAATGTTGCAAATAAATTTTACTTTTATATTTTGTAATTTATATTATCTTGCATTTAAAATGTGCACATTTTTATTAACATTTAAAATAATATATAAATTATTTTTTGTTACCATTTAAAATTATTTGTTTTATAAATTATTATGTAAAATTAATTTTATGAAAAAAAAGGATAATTTAATATATTTTGACATATTGTACATTCTATAATTACATTTTATTTTCAATATTTTCAAGATTTATGAAGGGTTATAAAATTTATGAAAATAAAATTATATGGGGACATAATAAAAATTCGATGAATGAAAATTATGTCGCGACATAATAATAATTCGATTAATTAAAATTATGTCGCGACATAATAATAATAATTAGATGAATTAAAATTATGTCTAGACATAAATATAATTCTGAATTTTTATTATGTCCCGACATAATTTTAATTCATTAATAAGAATCACAAATTTTCTTAAGACAATTATTTTAAAAAATTTTTATATTAAATGAAATACTTTTTATGCTAATAAAAAGTAAAATGGCGTGCCATAGGATGAACTGTTATATTCAATTTAACGTGAAAAAAAGTTTTGCCGGATTGACAATTGTTTTTATAATTATGACATGCTTTCAGTGCTGATGGAAAGGCAAAGTTTTCTTAAGAGATCCAAAGGACATCCGAGTGCTGTTTGGGACAATATTGAAATAATTAAAAGTATTAAATAAACTGTAATCGGGAGGGAGAAAATTAATGCAAAATGATACATACAAAAGTAATCTTTGATCTTTTTTTAATTTTATGCACCAATCTTTAAGTTAAGAAATATGATTCATATATCACTAAAAAGAAGAAAAAGAAACAGAAAAAAGTTGTACAAGAATCATTTTTTTCAGAATTGACACATATGAGTGTTATAAATAAAAAATTGGCTAAATTAATAAAAGACTATTTTACAAAAGAATCATTTTTACGTAGAAGTTAATGGTGAACCAATTTAAAATTACATTTAAACGTTAGCTTACTATTGGCCTATTAACATATAGTATAAAACTCAAAATGGTTTATTATTAACTTTGAGAGATATGGGAAAATATGCTAAATCGTATCCCATAAGAAAAATATTAAAATTGCAATAAAACTATCAAAGAAATGACAAAATTTCTATTTATTTAAAAATATAGTTCTTTGTCAACGATGTACACTAAACATTAACACAAATTTATTATTGTTTCATATTGTAAATTAAAAATTTTTTAAAAGTGGTATTTGATACGATTTACAATACCGGTTTGCTAAATTGTACCACGAGTTTCTAAATCATACCTCTAACAATGAAATTAAAAAAATTGTAACAAAAATAGAATTTTATTGTCTACAAAAGTTCTTAGTCTGCAATAAAACATTTCTATAAGTATGTCATATTTATAATTATAAATAAATTTTCTTCAAAAACTTAACAAAAATATTTGTACCGCACAAAAATATAAATAAATATGTTCTCAATATAATTATAAAATTTGATAATATTTTCTTCGATGTGTTCATCTAAATATAAAAAAAAATAACTACACCTAAGTAAAACAATTAATTTAGTAAATCATACCAGTATGATATAAGAAAAAGTTAGTGGTACGTTTTAGCGAACTTCCATTGCTTTGTCAAATTTGTGAATAAAAAAATTATCTTAAAACATTTTGCCGATTTTTCAATGCTTCCATATACAGGATTAAATAAGATGAAAAAATATTTTAATAATAAGTTTAATTGCTTATCTTTCTCAATATGATAGCTTAAGCCCGGAGTGCCGAATATTACATGAAAAACACAAAATAGATTTGTTAATGTCACTCATCAACGGATCGCTTGAGAAGGAAAACGAACATTACGACATTCGAGTAAGACTAACTGTGATACAGCGTTAACATCTTAAAATATTTTAACTCTGTTTAAGAAATACAGTAGAGGTACGATTTAACGAACGATACGATTTAACATATTTTCCCCTATATGTATTAATGTAGTAAAAAAGGGGGAGAAAAGCAAAAAATCATCAAACTAGTCAACTTTAAGGTTCCAAAAAACAATTTTATTGATTTTTGATAAAAATAAGTAATTAAGTAATAAAATACATATCTTCTACTGTCCAAATACAAAAATTAAAAACTCTTAAAATAATTCTTTTTCTAAATAAAGAGGCTGAGAAACGCTTAAGAATTTATAATTTTGTTTACAGTTTATTTAATACTTTTAATTATTTCAATATTGTAACAGTTTATTTATTATAAAAAATAATAGAAAACAATAAAAGGACGAGAGATCATTTTTAATAGCTTATCTATTATACTCACGTCTTTTAAAAAATTTCATCTTTTTTTCTCAACTTTGATATTTTGTCATAGATTTAAATTAATTTAATACAAGGCCATAAGAGTCAGGGCGGTAAGATGAGCGCAATCGAATATAAACAATTTAAGCGTGAGGCAAACGTATACAAAAATTATAATCGAATTTTTATATAAAGACGTTCGTCTTGTATTTTGAAAACAAAACGGAAAAGATGCAACAATACTTGCGAGAATGGACTTAACATGCCTTTTTTAGAAAAGGGATGTTATAATACTTTTAACTTGATCGAAATAAACAATTTCTCACTCACCGATACGTGTAATAGAGGAGTTGTAGTACACAGCACGCACATTGATCTGAAAACAAAATATTCAAATTATGTATAAATTATGTATACATGTGTGTGCGTGCGCGCGCGCGCGTATGGGTGGGTGTGTGTATGTGTGTGTATAGGGTGTTTTGAAAGTCTAAAAACGGTCGAATATCTCAATGCAGTTTAGAAAAAAATGTTTTTAGGTATTTTGCATACCTCGCAGTTGCCCCGTTGTCACCCGATGCCTCCCTGGGCCTCCTCCTCTCTTGGTTCATGGTAGCACTCACGAAAACACAAATAATTACAATCGCCCGACACTTTACACGGCACTCCCAACACGCGAAACTTTACACGGCACTCCCGACGCGACGCGTTAATCGCACGCGTATTTCGCGTACATTGCGCAATGAGAAATAACGATGCGAAAACTATAATCGCATGAATCAACGTCCGTTCGACATTCGAGAATCCCGCAGTCAAACTCGCACGCAGCTTATCAGCAATGCTACCTGTAACAAATAAAATAAGATAAAATAAAATATTACTATTTTAATTTTTGTAACATATTATTATTTTAAAATTTAATTAGCAAATTTTCGCTTTATTTGTATTTGTTGACAGAAATCAGCCGATTGAAGCGTTAATTAGCTAATTAATATTAAAAAAATAATATGTTAAAAATATTAAAATAGTAATATGTTGTAAATAATATGTATAATACTTTAAACTCAAATAATATTTTATGATAGAAATCAGTTGATAACTATCAAAAATATTAATCGAGTTAAAAGAACTGTAACATATTATTTAAAACATTATTATTTCAATATTTATACCATCCCAGGTAGCATAACGGCGTCAATTAGACGTCTTTTTTACGTACGTTTTCGTCAGGATTTACGTTAAACTGACGGTTAGTATGACGTCTAAATGACCCTATACTGACGGCCATTTGTCACAGCATAAATGACGTCATCGGATGACATTAGTATGACGTCATTGGATGACATTAGTATGACGTCATAATGATTTTAAAATTGCCTTAAAAATAACGTTAAATTTAAAAAGATATGTGTGTGTGTACCATATTTCTTTTGTTAATTAAGAATTTTAAAAAGTCGAAAATATTTAAACAAAATATATTTATTTATTATACATATGTATGTTTTACAATATTTAGACTTGTGTGCTTTACAAAATAGACTTTCAAATAATAACAAAATGGCTGAGCATCTAATACAGACTCTACCTATATAAACGGCGACGATAAAATAAATTCTTATTTGTAGCATTTATCTATTTTATAGCACAGCCTTTAATAAAAAAAAATTCAACTTTTATCTTAAATTTAATTTAAGATAAGTGAGTTTAAAATATCTTTATTCAAGTATTATAAATATGAAACACACATATATGTGTATTATATATTTAAGTGTTATATGTGAAAACATAATTTTACTTGTATATATACCATTTCAATTAATGAAAACATAATTTTAAGCTCACTTATTTTAGTTTTTAACAGTATACATGTTTCTTTAAAATAAAATTTTTTTAAAAATGAAAGTTAATATTTTATTCAAAATGTTATTCTTCTTTTATTTTAACGTTTAGCTCTAATATTTTTACCATATTTTCTTAATATGTATGAATAATAGGAAAAGAAACCCAACAATTATCGAAAGGAAACACAATGCACTTTGCAAGTATATCATGAAAAGGCCATATATCAGATTCATGTGTTAAATTTTTTACAACATAAATATTTAATTCTTTTGAATCTAGGGGATACTTATACAGAGAATCGTAAGATGTGAAGTATTTTCCAACAACAAATATTTCTTGTAGACTTATAACGACAATATTTTGAATTTGAATGAGCATATTATTTTTCATTAAACAATACGAATTTGCACTTGAATAAGAATGTGTGGTAATAGTAAAATCTCTATGTTTAAATTTTTTAAATTGCTTACAGAAAACACTTCTAAATTTTTCAGGTAATGGACTCAAATTATCTTCTACAGCATGAATAAACTGTTTTTCTATGATAGGTAAATTATTCTCTAATGCTGCATTCATTTCGTGTAATCTACGACCAATTTGTTGCAAAGGGTAATTAGGAGATTTTATTAAATTTTTAATCTGGCCAAGATAATTCTCGAACGGAAAACATGAAAATAAATCTAATGGCCCATAAATCTGCACATCATCAGCTAAATGACATAATATGTGTACATTATAGATTAAGAATTCTTGGCCGTATAATTGTTCACAATGTTTAACAAATATATTCAACAGTTCTTGTGGAAATGCACAACTAAATTTGGATATAAATTTTGCAGATATTAAAATTGATATCGCAGTATGAAAAAGTAAATAATTCTCATAAACGGCTGTATCGACTATATTTTTTAGTACAAGGGGTCCTAAATATAATAAAAACGTACGGAACTCTGTCGCTTTCCACCTTGGAAGCTCATGAAGTGTTCTGGGTTTTCTATTAAATTCTAACGGTATATACGATTTTAAGGATTCTAAGTGTTGTGATAAAATATTCACCTTACGACCAGATAATCGTGTTGCCAACGCACCACTTATCCAAAAATTTAATAATTTTCGCATTACTCCTAAGCAACAAGCATGCATATAATCAATTGGAAAAACAGTGACCATTCCGATTCCTAATTTAACTAAAGGAGAGATTCCGATATGGTGATCCTCATCTTGTTGGTTAACAAAAGAAACATTTGTTCTTTTCGGTGCAGATATATCTTTAAGTACAACTCGATTTTGTATATACTGTCCTCGTATCACACATTTTTCGCAACATGAATAGCCAGTATGGGATTTTATACACTTTATGAATGCTCTAGCAGGTGCATCGCACACAAAACTGTGGATAGCAATGTGATACCTTTTGTTATTGATTTCAATACCTTCTTGCAACAAATATAGGAGTTCGTCAATAAAATCTTCTAGAAATAATTCTAAAGGCTGTGGTTTTGATCTACCGCAAAATATACCAATAGCAAAGGGATTACTTTTAAAATTTTTTACTAGTCCTAAAATCGGCCAGAATTGTAAATTTGAACTGTAAAATAGGGGAAGTCCATCAATATTAAAACTGATATCTAACTTATTTCCAAAATTTTCTGTTATTTGCGATAAAATAGATTTTAAAATATTTTTCAGACCGAAATAATAAAAATGCCCATTATTGAGTTGTTTTGTTTGAATATTTCTTGGCGTTTCTAATAACGTTCTGGAGTCTAAAGGCAATTCATGATGAAAAACGTGTAATACGTGTAATAAACCAGTAATTGCTGAATGTGTGACATTAAAATTAAGAGCCCACTGCCTTAAGCTTGAGTTTAAACATGGCTGAGAAACTGTACTATTTAAATTTATATTTAAATCAGATGAAACTAAAGTGTTGTCAGACAACGTTAGCGATAAACTTGCATCGTAATTACTGGACACATTATTTTTAAGTATATTATTAATATCGTTATTTTCATTTTCACTATTAAGTGAAATATTCCCATGTGATATATTTGACACATTATTATCAAGTGCATCATCATTATTATTATTTTCATATATACTATTAAGTGAAATATTCTTATGTGTTATGTTGGGTTCCTTATCACAAATTTGAAGTGTTTTACGAACAGTCAGTGCAATTCTACGATAAAATTGGCGTTTACCTACAATAGGTTTCAACTTATACCTAATTTTTTCGGGCATTTTCTCTCGTTTTCTTCATACGATCTTGAGCATGCTTCAGCCAAACCTTTATTGCATCTTCTATTTCTTTATCGGTTGTATTGGTAACGCTTCTCTTGACTGCACCTAAGAAATATCAAGTTTGCCTTCAAATTTAAGCCATATTATAAATTATATTAAAAGATTTAAAATATCTAGTAAATTAGATGATAAGTTTAATTCAAATTAAAATGTAGAATTACTAAGATTTAAATAAGTAACAATAAAAAAAATTTTTAGCAATAAAGTTTTAATTAAGAATTTGTTTAAAAGTGGATTTAAATGTAAATTTAAATAAATTTATAAATTGAATTTTATTTAAGTTATGTACAAATTGCCTGTCATTCTTATTAATTAAAATTTATAAAATATATACGGTAAATTACATCAAATTAAAGAAAAAAACAAAATGCCCATTTATGCGTACAAAAAATAAATTTAAAAATACACTTACCCACAATTAAAATTTTCAGGGATAAATCTGAGAAGGCTCTTTTCTGTGAACGTTTGCCGTAATAATTAAAATTTATCGCCACAGCATCAGTCAAAATATATTTCAAAATTCTATTTGTTTTGCTTGGTACATGATTTCCACCCAGACTAGCCAAATATGCCGACTGAAAAGAAATTACATTATCTACGTGCTATGGTATCAAATGCTATTGCGTATACATACCAAAGCTATATTATCATCATTATTTGCTTTCAAGTAAACATCTAACTGATCTAATTCCTCAACTGTGTTCAATGGAAATGAAAATGGTATATTAGGTAATCCGGTCACATTGTTTACATTTTTTGTATTTTGTCTGTTCATCCAATGCAATATTTCATCATTCTGTTCCTTGACAGTAGCTATCAGGGAAACAAGTTTTTCTGAATAATATTTCATTATAAAAACTGTTGACATTATATCTACTTTGACAAATTAGCTTTTACAAACCAAAATTATCCGCTGTATGAATAAATTGACGATGTGAACGTGGAGTCGTTGAAATGTTATTAACAGAATTACTTGCAGTACTTGCTACACTGGGGCTTATATTTTCACTTGTATTGAGAGTACTAATCGACAAAGGTGAATCAGAACGGGCCAAAGTAAAATCTGAAAATAAATGTAACAAATATTTATTTCTTCAAGGTAATATATAAAACAATAGAACAAATATTTGAATATATGTAAAATAAAGAGATACCTTTCTCTAAATGTTTAGAAACATTAAAATTTTTTTGTTTTACTAGGGGTGGTCTGGGTAATTGTTTCTCTCGTTGTTTTCCTCGTTCTTCCTCTTGTTCATCATCTGACGATGAATTATATATTCTTCTAGATATTCTTTTTCGTTTCTTACGTGTACCTTCGTTTTCTTCTTCACTCTCCAAATTTGATATAATTTCTGACTGTTTTAGTTTCTCTCTTGTCTTTACAAGATCATCTGCAATTTAGAAAAAATGTAGAATAAATAAATAAATATATATGTAAAATAAATATATATATATATATATATGTAGAATAAATAAATAAATAAATATGGGAAACTAACTTACCACTTCTGTAAAAAATACGCGAAATACTGTGCAGTGTCCATTTTTCAGTATCAACTGTTTCCCCTGTTCTCAAAGCTTTATCAAATTTATTTTGATCTTTATACGGAGGCCAAAAAACTTCCTTTTTTAAAGGTGTAAGCCACGCACTGTTAACAGCAGCTACACCACCGCCGTGTTTCTCATCAAATTCTACAACAACATAAGCCATACTTATTTTTGGATTATTTCGCCTGCAAAGACAAAGCATAATATAATATATATGTATATATTTATGTATTACAAGATTAGAGAGGTATTTTAATAAACTCACCTGTACGCTTTAAATCTTCTATCAAATTTATTAAAATGTTAATATAACAAATATTTACATTTGTGTTCCTTATTGACATAAATACACATAGTAATTTATGTAGTATTGTAGGTTAGGCTTCAATATCACAATTTGTGCATTAATATACGTATCTAACTTTTTCACCCACAGAAATGATAATAATAAAATCCTGCAATTTATATAGAAACAAATTTGTACACATCAGTTTTATATGTAAAGGCACAATGTGAAAGCAAATACTCGCCGGTTACGATCTCAAAACAAAAAGCAAATCCTTAATAACAATTGACGAAGAACTTGATCCTATTAATAATCGTATATTGCACATAAGAAAAAGAAATAAGTTTGAAAAAGGAGTGTGTACAATATTTACCCTTTTGCTAATATATTATTTTCTCTTTATTTTATAAGAGACACACCAGATACACATAGATACACAAAACTTCGACCGGCTTCAGAATCACTTATTGCGCACGTGTTACATTTCTCGTTTTCCCGCTATTGCCACAGTGTATACTGTGCTATTGCACTGTTACGCAACTCATGTCGTAGTTTTGTCCAATCAAGAACCCAGAAGCGCACATGCGCTTCACGTTCGCGCTACTCGGTTCAAATGTATTCTGAACGGCATTAATGAGGTTCTCCTTATCATACGCCCAGGCGATCGTTTGTTACGACAGGCGCGTGATAGGGTAGGATTCTATCGATGCCATTATATAGATATGCAATTTCCATGCTCTAGGATGAAATCGCAAACGCAGCAATTAATAATGAAGCAATATTAACTATATTTTTCATTGCCTACTTTTTATTTTCATCATTCTATTTGTGTTTAAATATCTTTACATATATTGATTCCTTTACTTATGGTATAACTACCGCATTATCACATATCGATATAGTTACCATAAGTAAAAAGTTTAAAAGTGGAACGAACAAAGTCTGTTTTAATTAAGAAAAACTTAAAAAATAAAAATAAAATTGTTAATACAAAATTTGGTCTTAAAAAGACGTCTAATTCACGTCCTTTTCATAACGTCATAATTTCGTCCACAATAGGACGTCAAATACACGTCATATAGAAGACAAATGACGTCTTGGACGAAATATGACCTAAAATTGACGTCAATAAGACCGTGTGTGCTACCT